>NC_026475.1:6579750-6769763 GCF_000240135.3 Fusarium graminearum PH-1 | reverse complement strand
TATCGTTTTTGCATCATTTATTCTGGGATCAGAAGCGCGTGCTCTTCATATAGACGAAAAAAAAAACCCATCGACACGTTCATCCAGAACACAGCATTATGAAGCTATCCATTAAGAAACCCATCACCTCCCTCAAAAAGTGGTATCGCACCACTGGCGAGAAGACTATCAACAAAGCGCAAACCTTCCCCATCAAGAACTCTCCCGATCAAGACGCTTTTAACGAAGTCGACAAAATCAGCGACGGAGTAGAGTCTCTTCATGACTCAGAAGATGAAAGCGCCAACACCAGCGCCAGCATCAGCGACGAAGTTGAGTCTCTTCACGCCTCTGACGATGAAAACCCCTACCCCGAAAGTCCCATCATCTACAACGGCGGCCAGTATTTCGACGCAGAAGACTACTTCTACCACGACAATGGAAAATACTTCGAAAAGGCGCTGCGACCGGAGAAGAAGCCGAAGCCTCCTCAGCCCAAGATCGACGCCTACCTCTTGAACGAACTACACATCGCGATGCACGGACACAAGGACCCAGAGGTCATCCAGATGGAGAACTACGTCAAGGCAATCAACGAGCAGGATGACGCGCCACTGAAGCCCGCGAGACCTTAGAAGGGAAAGGGAGGACACGGTGCACCTGCATGGTCTGTTTGCACGCGCTGCAAGGACGACAAGGAGGCGAACGAAAAGGCGCATCGCAAGGTTGCGGGCTTGCTCAAGTTCTTGGAGCCAGGGATAATGCTAAGCCGGAATGGACTGCATGAGCTGATCATGAAGTATCCTCCCAAGATGGTTCGACGACGCAGTATTTGATGGGTGGCATATTGGTACAGGGACACAATTTCTTGTGAGAAAGGAGGAGTCACTTTTCATGTGCACGACAGAACTTGGAAGCGGATTTAGCATTGGCAGATATCTTGAGATGGATTTGGACAGAGATTTGGAAGCGAGTCAGAATGTGTCCTTTGCTATAGTGGTCTTTTTGCTGTGGATTCTATTTTGACTGCCTAGATACCTCTCAGATAGACAATGTGATTTTGATACTACACTCCTGTAAAGAAATAATGAAGTGACTGTCCCTTTCCATTATAAGATAAAAACGCGAGGAAATGCCTGTTGAAGCCACACCACCTCCAAAAGTGACTTTCATCTCAAGTCACATCGCCACGGACTTTTTATCTCGATGAGCTCTGTGGTAGCTTACGTGACAATTATGCACCAGAGAACAAC
Source organism: Fusarium graminearum PH-1 (assembly GCF_000240135.3). NCBI lineage: Eukaryota > Fungi > Ascomycota > Sordariomycetes > Hypocreales > Nectriaceae > Fusarium > Fusarium graminearum. Next base: position 6,768,531 of record NC_026475.1, on the reverse strand, counting down.
TAATCTGTTTAAAATCCCTCCTTCAAGACCCAAATATGAGTTCCACTGCCTTGAGCTGCACACTGAAAGACGTCATAGACATATGTCCTCTTTCATAACATGGTCTGTTCACGTAACGACTACACTGTTCAGAAGTACCCCCCAATGCTCGAGCTGTTGCAGCTGGCGATCAGCTGTGCGCATCCAAAACAACCAGAGCATGTTTGCTAGGGTCTGCAACTGTCATGCAAGTGCCAGAGTCGAGCAGAACTGCATGCACTGCACAAACGCGACTTTTCTGAATCACGCTAGTGGGAGCCTCTTCTTTTCTGCCATCAACAATTTTCATCTTTTCCTTTTCTCCCTACCACCAACCACTACCTCTACAGTCTCATTCTTGGAAACAACTCTTTTGAAATCCTTCCACATCAAACATAAATCATCAACTATCTTACCCACCAAACACGATGCCCGAAGCAACAGTTCTCGATGTTAGGCGTAGGCTGAACAAGATGCCTGAAGATCCGGCCAACGGACCTCTTCACGTGGAGAAGATCACGATCAAGGATGACGAATACGAACTCATCACTCACCCGAAAGAACACGTCCTTGCCATTGATGACGATGACGACGACGACTGGGATGACTGTGAGGCGCCTCTCACAGTCGCCGACACAACTTCTCCCAAAGTTGTTGACAATTCTGCGGCCCTCGAATCCCCCGCCCCCGTCAATCAACGCCCAGAACAACCACTGGTAAACCGAATCAATAACAAAAAGACGAAAGCGCAGGTCGCTTCTGCGTTGCAGTTTTTGCAGCCAGAGATCAGGAGTAAGAATTATATCGCGCCCCCTACTGAGGACTTCCAAGCTAACCAGGCGATGAGAGACAGCCTAAGCCTTGACACTGTTGGCAAAACTACCTAGAAGAACACAGCCTGGATTTTCCTGCATATGAAGAAGAGTACTACTACAAGTTACACGCCGGGAGCAAGAGGTCGATGGAGGGTATTGGGTAAACACGGTATTGGAGAGATGAACGAGTAGACAGGTTGGTAGATCAACAATTTGACTGTCTACGAATATATGTAGCTCTACTAAGTGATGTCTGATGAGCCAGGAAGACAGTGATATTTGCAAAAGCTTGTTCATACCATCTCCATTGTATCTTGCCTCGATCTTTGCTCGGCTTGATGTGTTTCTTTCCTTTCGTCGGAACGAGCAGAGAGTGACATCAGGTTATTTGCCCCTATGCTGGCCTTTAGCGACAGCCCAGATAGGCCCCAAAGCCTTTCAAAGCCAATCACTATTCTAAACATGTACTTCTCAAACACAAGAAAAACCAACCTGCGACCTGTTCCGGATGGCTTGAACACTGGTGGATGAACAATACCGTGGGATCCCACTGTTCAATTCCAACTGTTCTAATCAGCGCAGCTCTGTTCGCATTGCTCAACCACTCCCCACGCTAGCAACAAGTTTGTTTGCTTGCTCTCCTTTGCATTCACCGTAGGCTGAAAGATTCACTCTGCGGCATTGTGGGGTTAGTGCAATGTTCCTATCTCACAATTAGATGTTCGAGGGCCATCGTTCAACCTCAGCCTCGCATTCTCACCATTATAAAAATCCCACGTCTCCTTCATCCTCATTTCTTGGTATCATTACTCACCTCATCTGCGTTGGACATCTTTACATACCACCTGCGAAAACAACTCGAGATATCCGAAACACGAACCTCATCAACCGACCCCCTTGTTATCGCATCAACACTCAGTATGTCGACCCCAGTCAAGGAGACCGCCCCCAAGCGAATGGAGCTCGGAGACGACATGGATGACTTCGTTCTTGTCCTCGATACTGCCCGCCGCGTCAAGCCTCGTGGTGCCGTTCAAGGCGAAGAGCAGAAGAAGAAAACGACTACCTTCTACAAGGCCGTCATTTCCGGCAGCGCCTCGATACCACAGGGAAACAAGACACAGGACTCCGCCGAGTCTCTTACTCCTGCCACAAAGAAGGCCCTTGACGAGTATCACGCCGAGATGCGCAAGGTGGCCGAGGCTTCGATGCCCGAGCGTGACGGCCTTCGCGTTCCTTGCGAAGACTGGTTTTGCACCAACAGAGGATCAGCTCGCTTCAATCTCGATGCTGAAATCTGAGTATTCTTCTTTCCTTCTTCCTACCATCTGGATTTATGTTCACTGGTAAGTCATTCCTCCTATGGGTTGGGTTATTCGCAAGCTTAACCCTGGAGTCAACAGGTGCTGTCCGAAACACTGTCAGTGTCAGAAAATGTTTTGGTCGAGTTTTTGACAAAGTTTGCCATGTCGGCGTTTGGTGTGTTTTTTTGAAACAAGAATGGAGGCATGACAAAGTTAAAGTTTATTGGGACGTTGCTGTTCATATGATATCCTATCTTGTGGTCCTATCCTAGTCGGGATAATGTTTCCAATGGCCCTTGAGTAATGACCGATTCATGCAGACTAAGATCGGAAATGAATATTTGACTAGTTGTACCAGGTAATTTCTAGAAAAAGACTTTATTAGATCGCACAAGTACGTTTGACCATCTTGGATTGCCCGTTCTAGACACGAGAAGCGCTACGTTAGTGAAAGTGTAAGCCTCAGCCCGCAGCGCAACTAGCAAACCGATGAAACAGTCTGTTGGTCCCCCATTCTGGTCCGTTTCTCGCAACGAGTCCGAGCTTTGAGAGAAAGACTGGGGTACATGACGCGACCGTTTAATGCAATGTCACCAAGGATTGGGACTAACGTGGTTGGTAGCGTAGAATTAACAGATTACGTGGCTCTCACTAATTCACTGGTTGCGAAAATCTAATCTTGCTAGACTGACAACACAGGGACCGGGTTGGGTCAGCCAACAGACGCACCGGTGGAGAGGGTCGGCACCTCGCGTGGTAGGTCATGAAAGTTACGGTTGGCTTGCAGGGAAACCGAGCTGTTGGCTCTAGTCACATATTCCATGCTCAACTGTAACCTCTCAAACGGTGAACCGCATTGGTCAATGCCGTTCTAGCAGGGGATAACCAAAGACCAAGACTGGATCCGGGATAGACCATGTAACCAGCCATTGCACATGGAGACATGCACTTGCGGGAATTAGCATATCAGTAATTGCCTCTGGATATACAACCTGTGGATGAACTCATCCGAACCCTTCTACCATTATCAGTAATCAGTTGAGAAAGCCCAGACCATACTTGACCAGGGCTACGGCACTACTGCAAGTGCTGTCTTGCCCTGCCAGGGGACAAGGAGGAGCCCATGATCTGGATTGTGTCATTCACCTAGCCGATTCCTCTTGAACCCCTGGACTGGACCAGGGTAGCATCAAGTGCCACCGGTTTTCGTCCGAAGTGGGTAAGAGTCCCGTGGAGTCGGCTTGCAACAGTGGGTGCAAGAATGCTGGCTGAGGGAGGACCAAAGAGACAGGATTGCAATCACACCACGTTGAACGTGTATCGGGGAAGACAGAGTACCACTGCATATTCAGGAATGGGTTACATTACCACCCTCATGTCTATCACTTCGTATGTGCCCCATGTCAGCGCCGGCACTCGTCAAATCACACCGGTAATCCATCCATCACGTGCCGTACTAGTCAACCAACTTATCAACCAAAGAACCATTGTCGATGGATCCTCTAAAAAGACGTTGGTGAATTAGGTTTATGTGAATCCTTGCTGGCTTGATTTCCTTATCCCCTGGGCACAAATCAACCCCTGACGGTTGTAGCCGTTATGGAGTGGTCCCGAACCGATGCATCCGCCGTCAGTTCATGGTCCGTTCACCGCCGCCACAATCGTTGAAGAAGACATGAATTCCTTTAAAGGGTAACGTACTTTCGCGAAAATCGTTAGACTAGTGAATCAGTCTTATAGTTCTGTCACTCTGATACTCTTCTCTATATTCTTACACCATATAATTGGTCTCATTACGTTGTCTTTACGTATATAATACTCAATTATATCTCCAAGCCCTACACAATGCCTCACAAGCACGTTCCTCTTAGACCAGTCAAGTTGACATTTGATCCTGTAGGATCAAACACCCTAGGTGTGCCAACCTTGGACTTTGAGTCTCTGTTCCGGGAAGACAGCGTCTCTGAGGATGCCCCTCTTGTTATCTACCCAGAGGATATGGGTGTCCCATGGAACACCTCTCTTCCTTGGACCAGACAATCCAAGTTCTGGGCTTACGCCGAGGCAGCTGGATATGAAATGGCCAACGGAATCAGCCTTGACAAGGCATCAGAGCGTGGCACACTACCCATGGAGTTGATGGATGAGCGTCGCAAGTGGAAGATTGATGAGCTAGTTGAGGATGCCATCTCTTGCTGTGCTTATCTTTACCCTACATCATCTCCTACCAGATTGGCGTTGTTGACCCAGTCTGTTCTGCTTCTATTCCTCCACGACGGTATGCTGATATGAAACCGCGGCGAAAGAAGTCAAGTACTGACATGTGAATACAGATGTTATTGAGCGAGGAGCTACTCAAAACGTAAGAAGCCTGCTCTGCAATCTATACAATTTGTTCAATATACTGACAGATCTTTAGGAAACCACAGTGGTAGACGAATTTCTTAGCATGGCTCCCAAGAACAGGCATCTTAAGAAATTCTGGTCAGACGTATTGGAATGTGATCCCGTCCTTGGACCTGATCTGCTTTATGCTATCCATGCTTTCGTCCGTGATGGTCGTGTAAAGTCACCCTTTAAGCAGGATCACTATGCCACATTGGCTGATTACATGCTTTACCGTCGCAATGATGTTGGCAAGACGTGAGTACTTTTCAAGGCATCTTTCTATCACTTTCACTGACAATGAACTCAGATTTATGATTGCAGCTATCCGCTTCGGCTCTGGCGTGCAACAAACACGCGAAGAACTTGCTCCCTTTGACGAGCTTGCTGATCTTTACGTCAGACACTCAATTCTTATCAACGATCTCTACTCGTATGATAAGGAGGTGCACGAGGTCAAGACTATCGACGCGTCCATCGTGAATGCAGTTGCTGTCACAGAGCAGCTCCTTTCCGTGTCGCCTGACCTGGCCAAGAACTTAACCAGAGCTATTACCTTTGACATGGAGAAGGAGTTTTACGGCATTTGTGAGAAGTTTATGCACAGCCCTGATATCAACGATCGCCAGCGCGTGTTCGTTACTGCGCTCTTTGATGCGTTGACAGGCAATATCTTCCATTCTGCTACTTTGAGCAGATACGTTCGTCACGGCGAGAGACCACTTCCTTGCAAGTGTTAGATAAATAGGGTGGAGATATTCTTAACATGTTTGTAGCTAGCATCTGTCCTGCGTTTTAATACCACTGTACGCGATTTATCATTTCCATGTTTATCTACGTATCTCGATCTGCACAAATCCGATGGAAGGATCAATAAGATGAAACTGTGATAGCAGATGCGAATATTGTAAGAGTCCGTGCATCATTATCACTATATTTGATCCGTATAGCTGCACACTCAAGCAGGGATACGCGGCACTTTGACAGATATGGTTTCTTGGCAAATCCGAACTAATGCCAGTGGGATATTGCAGTTGGTAGGATTGCTCAATACGTTTAATGTCGTATCCATCCCACTCTGAAAGCACAAAAGACCAGCCCCCAATGCTACAGTGCCAAGATCGGCAAATTGGCCAGCAAGGAAATCCTTGACTGTCAAGATAGCGTTACTCAAACGTAAATACCGGGGAAGTAGGCGGATGGCAGCGGAACGCCCCCTGCCAAAGTGTGATCTCCCGGGTTGGAATCCGTTTTCAGAAGGCTATATTTCTCGCGTCACGATGAGTCTCTGATGGTACAGAGTATTCCGCATGTAATCTGTTCATTAAAATCTCTGAAGCAACACGATGATGGTTGGCAGTGGAGCAAAGCCCTCACCGCTTGTTGGCCGTTGAGTGTTGGTTGTTCGGTTCTGTCTGTTGGTTCTGCGAAGTGATCATATCATGAGTGGGTCGCGTAATTGAGGATACTCTCCGGCATGCCCCTTAGCGAGATAAACCCTGAGCCGAATATGATTCATCCTGGTCAGTCACAGGCAAAAACATGGTTGGACACCAAGCTATCGCGTTATGCTAGTCATGGCTATTGCAGTTGGTAGTTTCGGGCCAAGGGATGAGGGACATAGTAGAATTCTAATTACATAGTAAATACTAGGAGAGTACTGATCGGCAGAACAACAGCTTCAAGATACGAAGGTTCAAAAACTATGGGGAACACTTCTCGTTACATAAGAAAAAAGTTTTCAGTTGGATTTGCCAGTAGCCTTTAGGGTACCATGCAGACGAAGCAACGAATTCTCAAACCCACTCAACAGAAGCGAAAGTCCACTCTCATCACTATCCACAGTCTGGTCTTTGATGATAAAACTCACCAAATCTCGTAACTTAGTGGCCAATCCTGTGTCAGCGGTTGCCAAACCACTCAAAAAGCCAGTAAGAATATTCATCATAGGGTTCAAAGAGGAGTTCATGCTAGAACTGGTACCCAAGGTGCGAATGATGACTTCAATAGATCTTAGCAGCTCAGTGACGAGTTCGTCGATCTCCTGAATGATCGACTGGCGTTGAACATCGGTCAGGCTGAGGTCTTTGATGTTGCGCGTGGCTGAGAGTCGGCTTAGTGGGCCGGATAGAATACTGCGGATTCTAGTGATTTCTTTGAGGGTGTCGGCAGTTCCCTGCTTCTCGGAGAGCTTTCCAGCTTCGACTTGACCAAGGATGGTATCTATAATATGTTATTAAATGGCAGAGCGTACAAGATTGTCCCACACGCACCGATCTTGTCTGTATGGACAGTCACCTGGTCAAGGGTGCTGTCCAAATCATCGATAATATCTTGACCACTCTTGAAGCCTGTTGTGGCAAGCTTGAGCTTGACCAGTCGTTTCGGATGTTTCTTGTGAGATTTCCGCGAGCCTTTCTTTCGCGAGATCATGTAGGTTTTAGTAAGAGCCTTTTTCTTGTCGGACTTGGATCGCTTGACGTTTGTTGTTGCCTTTTGGCCCGAGGGTTTGCTGAACAAGCCTTCAAGTTCGACTGAGAGGGCATTGAATGTTCCCTTTTGAGCGCCGGCATCGAGGAGGTGAGACTCTCGAACGGCGACGGATTTGTCGGTGGCGGGAGCAGCGATAGAGCTCGACACCAAAGCGGCGGCTACAGCTAGAAAGACCTTCATGATGTACGTGGAAAGAAACGGTCGATTGTTGATTGTATAATTTTGGCGAGATCGCTTGACCTTGTTACAGTCGACAGGATGCGGCATGCCACTTTATGTATTCATTCCCAAGGGTCCAACATGAACTTAACGTCTGGCTCGAGACCAGTAAAGGCTATCTTGGCATCGTCAACACTCGCTCGACGCAGCATTATGATACGCCTGTGACATAAAGAGCTGATCGCCACTGACGCCAATCACGTTCTTGTGCAAACGTTTATTATGTCTTTATATGCGTATACTTTGCAGCTGGTATGAAGCTATTCCCGGAAGCGTTGACGAGGCTTGTCGATCGCACCCAACGTCGTCAAAATAAAGTTGCAGCTGCCAGATCCGGGCACCCGCATCACCCACCTGATACGTCAGATTCCATTTTCTTGGGCACTGTTGTGCCTTTGTGGGTTCAGTTGCGATGGAGTCCTGGAGGGTGACCTAATGTCAGGGTCAGGTACGGATGCAGGTCCCTAACCCTTTTCATGACTTCGTGCATACCAGTTGGGTTTGGCGAACTGCTGTGCCACTTCGGCAGTTTCAGTGTCCCGCTGCTTACTATGGGGTAAAGGATTGAAGTGATCCCATTTACTTGGGTCCTTGTTCTCCCAACGCGACGGTATGTATGCACAGGTAGACGTAATAGTAACACTGCTGCCCAGTGTCATCAGGGTGGCGATTTAAAGTCCCGTTTACCTCGTACACAGATATGCGAGTTGCATGAATCCGTCATCTCCTGACTCAGCATTCCTTTCGGACCCAACTTCGGTTAATGTGATGACGCCAGATACAGGATTTTGACTGGTAGTTTAACGAAAGTTGTCTCATAACTATGGAGTTATAACAGCTTTGCACTTCATAGTAAACGGAGAATAGGCAAACCGAAACAGTAGACAAGGATATCAGGATTCAAGACAATTAAACGAGATACGATTCAAGTGTTGTATTTCTTGCAGCAAACCTGCCACAATATCCCTGTGTCTCTTGCGTAAATCTTCCCCGCCCTATCCTCAAGATTGGAGTTAGTGGCAAGCCACAACTGCCAAAAAGAGGCACCATCTCCACAACTGAGACAAAAAGGACACATGCTTTTGACTGGATCAGAGCAAAAGGAAGGGTCTGGCCGGGGATTGAACCCGGGACCTCTCGCAAGCAATGCTGTAGGGTTTTCCCTAAGCGAGAATCATACCACTAGACCACCAGACCGAGCAGTTTTATACTGATTTGTTTGGAGGGTGGTGAGAATTCTGACTCTATGAAGTTGTGGTGTTAACAAGAGCGACTCTCAATCATCTCGACCAAAGATTGTGCGACAATAAGGTTACTTCTTTGAACCACCACGCAAGATGTCTGCCAACAGAGAAAACACGCTGCACGATTTGCGGATTGATGTCTCGGCTCTGCCGGACATTACGCAACCCGAGATGGATTTCCTCGACTCTTCCTTCTTCCAGACCCGCGATAGTACCCAAGCAAGGCCCCAACTCCCAACACCAGCCTCTATTTGAGGAATATGGAGATTGTGGGGCCGATGTCATTACGATTAAAGAGCTGAACCTGGCCATAAAAACAGATGCTCAAGCTTATCTAAATCTTGAGGAAGCGCAAACGTTATGGGCAATTCGAAAAGTCTTTCCAAATGGCGACGTTCCAGTACCAGAACTGTTTGGTTGGCGGAAATACGGGGATCGGGTTTTCATTTACATGAGCCTTGTGCCGGGAGAAACACTCCGAGAAGTCTGGCAATCGCTTAATGAGGATGACAAGGCTTCACTTCAGAACCGACTCAAGGAGATCATTGGTACACTGAGAAAGCTCAAGCAATCGCCCGAAATCATCGGTGAGTGTATTCAGTGTCTCAGGTTTAATTGCCCTCTAAACCATCTCCAGGCTCTGCCCGCCGAGGACCACTACAAGACCGTTTCTTTCGGATAGACGGGGAGAAAAGTCCTTTGTCTAGTATTAAACAGTTCAACGATTGGCTGTTCGCTATTGCAACCCGCCAGGATCCCCAACCAGGGAAAGAGATCCAAGGCCTAGACCACCCTGATATGTACCGCGACGTGCTCCCGGATGAAGGCAATATTTATTTTACTCATGGAGATCTTACCCTGGTCAATATTATGGTCTCGGGTTCTCCTGGCACTTATGTTATCACAGGGATCATTGATTGGGAGCAGGCAGGGTGGTATCCTGACTATTGGGAGTATTGTAAGATTTTGCTGGGAGTTTAGTTGCACCACGAGTGAAGGACTGAGGAATGGGCAGGAAAAATCACGGAACCATTTGATGACATCTTCTTTGCAGTCTCGGAGTATTCCCTGTGGTGTTGCCCTTGATAACCACGAACCCCTCTATGATGCTTCGTGTAGCAAGATGAAGCCATCGAAACACACCATCACTTATGTATATATATACAATCTCATTATCTCTTAATACCTATCGTACACATCCTCGAAACCATGCATCTGGCCGAGTCTTGAATCATAATGTCGTAAAATCGCTCTACAGCGTAATACCATAAAGTCCCTCGCCCTGTATAACCTCCCCATTCTCGTACGTAATTCTCTTCCACCCTTCAGCCTGTGTCTCATCACGGATCCAGTCTGCCGTTGGGAAATACCGCTCGTCCTTCTTGATAGTGACAACCGATGGAGTGCCAGAGAAGTCTGTCATTTTGATCTTGAAGTCTGTATCAAAAGGTTAATGATGATCACAGCAGGGTGGGGGCTTGGCACTTACAGGTCTTATCAGGGATGCTGGCCACCACATTGATCAGGGCCTCAAGATCAGGCGTTGGCTTGTTATCGATATGCGTAATGAAAGTCGTCGCATATACGCTGTACAAGTTGGACGGCGAACCGACTAGCCAGCTTGTGATGTACACTTCACTGGGTAACTTCTTGATGCACTGTCGAACAGTCCGGTGTGGCTTCTGGGCGGTCAGACCGCAGAAGTTGACAACACGCGACGTCTCAAACTCATCTTCAAGAACGGTCTGGGCCTTGAAACTGATCTGCTCACCGCTTCGCACAGCGACGACGTCAAGAGATTCTTTCCAGTACATCACATCCACGTCAGAAAGTTGCGTGACGAGCTTTCCGTCTAGAGTAAGCAGGATATCGCCCTCTTCCAGGGAATTGGGTAGACCGCTCGATGCTCGCTTCACCATAAAGAGCCGACGATCGGATGATCTGCTTTGCACTTGGCTGATCCACTCTTCCGACACGCCCATTACGCGAGCCTCTATGATCGTCACAGCTGCCAGCTCCACGGATAGACTCCTCAAGCTGGGGATAATACCTTGACTGAGCTTCTCCGCAATGGGAACAATGGCTTGAGAGCTTAATCCGAAGCAAGCTTCATCGAGATCTTCCATTTCATACACAACCCACAGAGCTTGGATGGAGCCATCTTCGGCAACGAGAACGCCGCTGCTACAATATGCGCCGATTCTGGTCTCCACGTCGATCCTATCAACGTTGATAGGACGCCCTCGAGGGGGGTTCGGAGGTTCTCGCTCCTGTGGTATAACCTTTGTGACAGCTGTAGAAGCATAGACCATCTCGTCGCTGTCGTTATGCCCAACAAAAAAGGTGGAAGCTCCCTGTGAGATACGCTCCGTGCTGAACTTTGCGCTCTTGACAGGTGCGTCCACAAGACTGGGGTCGTACTGAATGATGGCGTAGTGGTGAGCAGGGTGTAGGAACACAACCTTTCCAGGGATCAGAACTGAGTCCGCAAAAGTGAGCTCGATATCGCACATCTTTGTGGGTACAACTGTCCGGGAAATAATGACGAATCCACGCTCGGCATCAATTACAAGTCCCATACCCCGATGAACACGGGTAGACTGTCCGTCGATCAGAACGGGAGCAGAGAACTTGACGTTCACGAAACTCCTCACAATCTCCGCTACTGCCCTCAACGGAATGTGCTCAAGCGTGTCAAACGAGGCACTCAGCTTGTTCGGCTGAACCGCAGGCAGTGGCTCAGCAAGGACATCAACATCCCAAGCTCCAGTGTCGTCGTTCCTCGTAAACATCTTCATGCGCTGAAACCAATGCCTGTCAATTGGTACTACTGCGGTTCGAACTGTGTGTCGTTCCCAGACGTGCCAGTACTTGATCGCCACTCTGGCCCTGTCAGGGATATCCTTGAGTACCTGCACGAAGGTTTCCAGGTTGGGTGTCTTTTTGTGATTTACGCTGTCAACCATGAGGTAGTTATCGTGCGTTGGATGGAAGGGCCCTGCTTTGCAGACGTAAACGCCACGGCAGGGGAGGACGTAGCGCTGGGCAACTTGGTACGAGAGGTCGTGAAAGCAAGCTGCTCCGACAGTGACGAAGCGATCGGGAGTAATGGCGTTGAGGTTTTGCACCGTGATATCCTCTTCTATGTCTTCTCCATCTCTTTGGACGAGGACGCGAATTGTTTGATCGATGTTTTCGTCAAAGATCGTGTTCAAGTTGAGGAACTGCGTGATAAGTTCACCGTTGATCTTGATGAGGATATCTCCCTCTTTCAGTTTACCGTCTGACGGTCCCTCTGCCAGGACGTCAACCGCCACGATGAGGTTGTCTTCTCCTGGAAAAGACTTGCGAAGAACACTCTCCCACTCTGGATTCAATCCAAGTCTCCGACACTCGTCAAAAGGTTTGAGTTTGAAGACAGTCTGTATTTCTCCTCTTTTCACTTTGCCGCCGTTCTGGATCTGCTTCAACGCTCGAAGTGGGCCATCAAGTGGGAGGAAATAATCGGTAGAACCATCTGTGCGACCGCCAGCTTGGAGAGCGATTCCATGGCCGTCAACATTGACCACAGGGGATCCTGAAGAACCGCCGGATGCGGAAGCATTGGCTTGGTAGTAGCAGGTGTTAAAGTCCATGTATCCGTCGTAGATGGGGGCGTTTCTGTCCAGGCGGCTAATGAAGCCTGATAGAATACCCAGCTTTTCGCCGCTATCATTACCGATGACCTTGATCTCAGTTCCAACTGTATAATATTAGATAGTTGTTCCAAGTGAGAAGTTGTGAGTTTACCTTTGGCAAGATCGGGTCGTAGTTGCATGGCAGTGAGCTCCATATACTTGACCGCCTTTGGATCAAATTTGAGAAACCCAAAGTCATGGACGGGGTCGCGATAGATTGGATGGACCTCTACTTCTTCTTGGTTATTGAAGACGATATATCCAGAGAACGGTCCAGGGCCAACCACATGTCGGTTGGTCAGGACAAGACTTGAAAAGTTAGCATAAGCGCTGATTCTCGCGACAACATATATCTTACCCTCGCTCAGCGTCAACAATAAAGCCAGTCGCTTCACTTGTCTTGGAGATTTCTGTGTCGAATGAATACGGGTGTGAGAACTTGACAGAGACAACGCATCTAACGACTTTCTCTATAGCTCTCTGCCATGCTTCGCTCTCGCTTTCCGAGAGGAGACCTGTCTTGGATGGGATATTTTTCTCATGCTGCGGTGAAACAGGGCTGGTGACGCCGTTTTGGGTACGCTCTGTGGATTCTGATAATGACATGTCTCGCATTTTGGGAAGGACCGGATCCTGATGGATAGTCATGGTGGTGGTATGTCCTGATGAAACCAGGATGGTTGAGCGGGATGGTCAGTTAATGGTAGAGATGTTGCAGTGATACCGGAGGAACAGGGACGTATTTGAGTAATGTTCAGCGAGAACAAGGCGGGAGATGTAGGAATGACTGAGGTTGAAAATAAGGAGGAGCGAGAACACTCATGCAGTGCTTATGGTTGAACAAGGCCAGGCAGAGTCAGCCCTATGAGCGAATGAACACACTTCTGCGACCCCTCATTAGAGTTGAGGCCCTCAGCCCCGAAAAGTGGATTTGCTCTCCGGAGTGCCGAGTGAGAGCGTGACTCGACTGAGGCAACCAACAGTGGCGCAGCATGGAATCAATCATTTTCAGCCCTGACAATACCAGGTATTTCTCACTAGGAATTTTGAAGTCCTGTTCGGATCGCTGTATGTATGTAATCCAAGTCCCGCGAGAGCATCGCTTGATGTCGGAGTTATCGGTTACCGACCAAGAAGCATTATTCCGAACGTCAGCATTTGGAAACAGAGAAACTCAAACAAGAAAACCTTGATAGTCAGCTTGCGATCATGGGATGACTCACTATTTTCTCATACGAAAATACCCCGGATACGAATAGTCTCATGATGCCAAGTTGCTTAGTGCAGGGCATTCTTGACGTCAAGATATTTGCAGCTCTTTTTATTCAAGGTACCTTGTATCTAATAACTCATTTGGCGGTCATCTCAGAATAACACAGAAAGTATCTACAAACTTTAACCTGTCATCACTCTACCCAGATGCAAGAGACACTCTCGTCTTGCTCCCTCCCATCCTCAAACTCCATTCACCATCCCACTCCTCTGTCCTTCTAACCTCAAGCTCAACATCCTTCTTGGGTGTATAAATAGTGGCCATGTCACCTGTGTTCAGCGTCGGACTCCTTACCCACTGACCTGAAGCAGGACTCATCTCGCACCGCACAACAAGCAGGGCAACCACTATTAGAATCTCTGTCGAGGCAAACTGTCGCGCGGGGCACAAATGTGGTGGCGCGCCCCAAGCCATAAAACTGCTCGATGCAATCGCTTTCTTATCAGATCCGTCCTTGGGCATGAAACGATATGGGTCAAAGACATCAGCGGACTCTCCCCATGTCGTTTGGTTTGTGTGCACGGGATGGCCAGGCATCATGACGAATTGCCCAGCTTTGAGCAAATACTTGTCGTCTAGGAGTGTATCTTCCGTCACTTTTCGAATATTCGCGTGAACATGTCTTGTGCGTTGTGTCTCTTGATAAATAGACAAAAGCAAAGGACATTGTGTCTTCAACGCCGCAACGTCTACCACGAACCCAGTCTCTTTGTTTCTGCTGACAGCATGTTCGATCACTTCCCGTCGCACCTCTTCAAGAAGTTCAGGTCTAGAGAACAACTCGTAGATGGTCCAGTACAGAATAGGAACCGTGTTGGCAAAAGCTGCTGTTCCAAAGGTGGCTTGCTGCTTGCAGATGTCATCCTCGTCGATACCTGCTTCTTGCATAGTGCGCTGACGAGCCATGTAGACTGCTGACACGTCGGTAGGGATATTCGTGTTGTATTTGCGGAAAGCATCAAAGACGATCTCGCGAGCTGCGTAGCCTTTTTTGGTAATGTCGAGGTTGATAAGATGAAGAGGCATATAATCTTGCCATTTCCTGAACTCCGTTAGCTTTTCGGTTAATCTTGTGACATGTGTTGGTCTTTTACTTACCAAAACGCTGCATCGATCTTAGGATCGCGGAAGGGATGCTCCACGCCTAGAATACCACAGGCACTCGCTTGCACGACTGCGTACCTAACCCACTCTAGCAAGGACACCTTATTCATTCCGTTCTTCTCTCTAGGCAGCAGCTCCTCGATATCGATCAACGCACGGTCTCCCATTCTTGAATTTTGCTCGTCAAGACTCGGTCCCGGCGCAAGACTATGTTTATGGGCATGACTGAACGAGTCAACCCACTCACTCCCAAAGATTTCGAAAGTGGCAGGTTTGGCATCACCCATATGCTTGGCAGCAGTTTGCATAAAGGGACGGAAAGAAAGTGTTTTAGACCTTTGGATCAGAGGGATGAGGCGGGCCGTTTTGGCGACGTAGAGTTTTGTGTTGAAGATGGCAACTGTATAGATTTCTTGGTCTGTTTGCTTGCTGTCTTGGCCATTAATAACTATTCTCCAGCAGTATTGCTGGTTTACATACCTAGTTATCCCGTGATAGCCAGAACTATACTTCATCATGCCAATGAGATGTCCAAAGACTGGTATTTTCGACTGAAGACGCTTTGGCTCTCTCGGGTCATCTGACATTGAAAACAGCCATTCTAGCGTGTATGCAAACAGGACGAGCCCTGCTGCACCATATAATATCTCACGAAGCATGATGATGACAACAAGACAACAGTATCACGGTTCCTGCAAAGGGTAGGCACGCTGAACGTTTTAATAGATTTAAATACGGATCATTATCTACGCATGGATCTCAGAGACTCAGATCCTTCAGAGTCCGAATACGAACTCCTCAAAAAGCACTAGGATCAATCTAGCCCCTCAGGGTAGCAGAAGAATTAGCCGATAGAAGCATAACAGACGAAATTAGTAGGTCAGCTTATGCAACTTAGACTATGGCTTTTAGGCTATTTATTTTTATACACCAAGAGTTAATTTTTCTGCTACCCACTATCTAGCTAGCGCTAGCCAAAGCATCTTGATTCAGGGGAAAGAAACCGAACCCGAGTAAGAAGATGACGAAGGATTATTAATTGGGTTGTTTATGATTGGTGGGCCATGTCAACCGTTTTGTTTAGTTTTCTGCTGCATGAAACGTCAGAAATGGCTCCAATTTGAGTTGGTGCGCATGTCATGGGAGGAACAGTACAATGGTAAGCTATAAACAAGCATTGTGTTACAGCCAAGAATGCATGTTGAACGAGTGATATTATGTAAAACCCTATTTTTCTTCCTCCTTTTTCTTTGTCTATCAATAAAACCAACCCTAAAGCATTGTATAACTTTTCACAACTCAATAAATCGTAGGAGCAACAGGGTAAATTCCACTGCAAACGTCTCGCCAGTGCTAACTTTGTTCGAAGTCTACTTGTAAACGCCCTCCTTGTTCTGTTAGAACCTGGATACATAATCCGAAGAAGCCATCTCCTGGCGTAACAGTAAAGTCAAGTCATGCGTGATACCGCCTGGTCCAAGGCATCAATTACCGCATCGTACAATTGATTTGTTTCCTCTACACTTGACTTCGTCCCCAGGAAAAAGGGTCCATCGTCTGGAAAGAACAAAATCTTGCGCAGAGCATATGCCAACTCTTCAGTACCCTTGAAGGCCGGTGCAAACTCTGAAACAATGGCTGAGAACCTCTCTTTGTTAGAAATATCTTGGATCTTCTGGTTCGCGCTTCTAACACAGCCGGTGTTATCTTTGTTCCAGGGGAAGATTCGGCTGTCGGGGGAAACATCTCCATGTTCAGCGATAGCGAGCCACATGAAGCAGTAGAAGAACGACTCTAGATCATGTCGGTAGGTATGCGCGATGAAATCGTCCTCGTGGCGCGCAACATCGATGGCCATAAAAGCTTTTGTTCCAATCATGTCAGGAACGGGGCCTTTCAATGGAACCCGTAGATCTCTGCCACTGTCGAGATCAATGAGAAACCCGCAAGGCTGGCCTTTTTCGGCTCCGGGTGACTTGTTGATCATGAAGTTTCCCGGGCAAATATCCCTGTGGATGATTTCGCCGTCAAAGTAAAGCGCCCGGTGTGCCTTGATGGCATCTCGAAGGCAGGAAATCAATTCAAAGACACTTCGGTAGTTGGAAACGGGACGGCCGACTGGAGAGATGACGACACATGCTGTCAGATACTTGTTTGTCTCGAGGCGTCGTTGGGCGATGAGCTGGTTGACGCCCCAAATGTTGAGTTCAGTAACTCGCTTCATGAACATCTCCTCCTTTCGGCTTGACTCGTCGCGGAGAGAGAATTTGACAATGACCTCGTCGCCTTTCTCGTTTGTTGCACGGTAGACAGTAGGTCCATCGCTGACGATGACCTGAGGGCGTGTGATGGGTTCCTTGTCCAGCCAAAGCTTGTATGTCGAGTTGGCTTCAATCTTGTCGTCGCATGTCTCCACCTCGTCACCCTTGACAACAACATATTGGGACTTTTCGCTCGTGTAGAAGATCATTGGGTTGAGGCCAAGCTGTGCATCGTTCATTTTCATGAAGTCGTGTTCGAACTGTTCGAATGGAACGTTGTGGACGATTCCCGACCGGTAAAGGCGCACGCGATCGAAGAGCCAAAGCTCTAGCTCATCTCCGCATAGGTAGAAGCCGTGGAGGAAAAGGCGGGTAGGTTGAGACTGGAAGACTTTTTCGGCGCTATCATACAGAATACCGATAGCGGAGTTGTGATCGTGATCGGATTCACGAGAGATTTCTATGCCGACGACTTGTGTTTCGGGCCAGGGGTTGCTGTCCTTTTCGTGTGCGGTAGGCATGAGGAGATGCTGAATGACGCCGCGCTCGATGGACATACCGCGGAGGACGCGCTGAGGAGTGTTTCGCTTCCAACAAATACCCTTGAAGTACTTGTCGAACCAGGACATGTCCTGCTTCCAAATGTCGACCTCTATCTTGTCCATATTGACGATATTAGGTAAGGTGCAACGCAGGCTGATTGTGTAATTGTAGGATCAAATTTGACTTTGGTGTGTGCAAAAAGGTTTCAGGTTGATGTGAAAGGAAGAGAATTCGAGTCTGGGAAAGGGAAAAGGCAGAGTTCTGGTTTTATGGTAAAGGGAAAGAAGGTTCACCGTATCACGTTGAAGTTGGGAAGGTCACACAACCCCCGTTGATAACGCGCAGGCGCGACTGTACAAACAAAGCTTCACTCTTGCGATTCCAGGCAAACAAAAGGACTGTGGGTAAGCGACGTTTGAGTGATAGTGAAGGCCGAACCCCTAGAGGTGGTTGATAAGTAATCTGGATGCGTTTAGACAGTCACTTCAAGAGTACCAGGAGTGTGAATAATTGTTCATCACTATCGTCAACACAAAGTTAATTCCATTTCAAATGACGACGTGTCTTTATCTCATGTGAGTTCTCATGTGAGGCAGTTCAGATTAGGGCTTTCCCCTCGTTTCTCTGCTGATCTATCACCCACTCAATGACCGCGTACTTCTCCTCAACCTTATTACTGTCACATCCCGAGACATGGTTCGCATGTGCAGAAGGCTATTTCTCTCAGGAGCGGCGAAACAAGGTTATGGGATCTTTAAGGAGGTTCTGTTTGGTGATCAATATTGTGGGGTGAATAAGTACGTAGGTTGATTTGTGGAACAAGCGCAATCTATGTTACACGGAAGCCCATTCGGGCTCGGAATTATTCGATTTGGCTGAGAGTGTATTCCACAGACGCAGGGCTACTCGATTGAGTTTGTGACAGGCGCGCAACGTTACACGGGACGTATTCACCAGAGAACAGGAGCATCATCCAGTCTTGGAGTGGCAAGCCTGAGTCGAGGCAAGGTCGCACATGAAGGTGAATCAAATGTCGAATACAGGAGGCAGGAAACTGATCAAAGCATCTTAACAACAAGTTTTCTTCGTTCCCATATCATAGCTCAAACATCGTCCCGGAGAATATTTATTACGCTCTTTACTTATTTTTATTAAGATACTATTTACTGCTTCACTGTGATTGTATGGGATCTGGTCACACATCAGCCATTACGATACTGGGCCGTTTGCGTGTTCGTTGATTTCCCAACCGTAGACCTTGACTAAAAGTCTAAACCTGCATATTTATTACTTCTAGTCTACGATCTGCCTGATTATTTTGGTGAGATTGTCAGGGTGGTTGATATGAGGTGCATGTCCGCTCTGGATCTTATGAACCCCAACGTTGCCATTCGTCATGCCTTTGAGTATCTCAAGCATACCAAATTGATACTCTGGGACAACAAGTTTGTCTTGTTCACAGATGATGTAATGCACCTCGGCATCTTGGTAGCCAGCATACGTAAGTTGATCTCTGTATGAAGCCGTCGAGTGCTGTGGTAGTTCTCTTGCCAGCTTGAGCGCTTCTTCGGGTGGTGATTCTGAGTAGATGAAGGGCGCGCATTCAGGTGTGAGGGTCATGTAATCATCCTTGTAAAGTCAGTGATTTACTCACCTCGCTATGAACGAAAGGTGAACTTGCCTCGATTATGAGATAGTCTTGGGCTGTTAGCAATGCCAGGACGGATCCGCCGACGGGTAGCGCCACCGCAGCAAGGTAAACGATCTTGGTGACGCCGCTCTTTTTCCCCTGGGATTGTCGCGCTTTTTGTGAAAGTGTTTCCAAGCTTTGAGTAGCCGGTACGCCACCGTATGAATGGGCCAGCAAGATGACTTCTTTGTCCTCGTCTAGTATTTTCTCCACGACAGAAGCGATTTCATCAACGTCATCGCTTAAGGTAGCAGGGGCTTTACCCTCCTTTCGACCGACAGAGGGTAAGTCGACGATCTCGGATTGTATGCCATCGCGGGCGAGACTTTGCACGAGACGTTCGTAAAGTGTGGGCTTGGCGAAAGAGCCAGGTATGATCACGACGGTAGCCATGCTGGAGAAGAGCAGAGCAAGCAGTATAGAGAGCGAGGTTGGAAATTGAAGCGAGAGAGCACCAAGGTATTAATACTTATTTCAGCTTATATATATCTCAGTCCGTGCCCCAAGGTCGCATCGTGCCAGAGCGGCATGACCATGTCTCAGAGGCGAGTTTAGAAGAGGCCAATGAGGAAATACGGCCGCCGCGAGAGGACACAATTTCCATTTCTTTATGCGGGGCCAGTTTAGTTAGTTGGTGTTGATAGGGATATGATGTGACGACCTGAACAATGCCTCTTGGATTGGACTATTCCAGTGCCTGGGACATGAAACAAGCTTAAATACAGTCTTGTATCTCTTTTGCCTGGGTTGGTCTGGGATGTGTTGTGGGCAGTTGGTCGCTGCAAGCTGGTGTTTGTCCCGTGGCAATTCCACAGGGCCAACTCCGGTCTCGTTTGGGTGTGTATTTACCAGCAACTGTGCGATTGCGACAATCTATTTTCTCACATTATATTGAATTTGACATTAAATTGTTCACGTTGACACTCAACGTATTATACCCTATCTCTGTTCTAGATTCTTCATGCTCTCTATTGATGATGCCTGTCCATGGGCGACGAATGGACCCAGTAATCTAGAATATTTTAGGGGCTGATGCAGCTCCCCCACCCCTATCTTATCTCCCTGCAGCGCCGTGGCCCAACTAAACTTAGCGCCTGGACCCTGCGATGAAGGTCGCTACTGTAAACGGTCTAGCGCTGTGATACAAAGCAGAGACTTTTCTCAATATCAAAATCATCTGCCCTCACCAAACAAAGAAGAAGCATGCAACGCCTTCGCCTCAACACTGCACTTCTTCAGAGCCCACGTCTCTCACTTTTCCCTCTCAAATCAATCACCGCACTTCACACATCTCCTTTTTCTTCCTTAATAATGGACGGCAACAAACGTCGCCCTGGTCGTGGCGGTCGTGGCGGCCGCGGCGGTAAGAGAGGCATGCATTCGCAATCTCAATCTCATCGCGGCGGAAGACCCAACCAGAACCAACCTCGTCCTGAGCAGAAGCAAGACACTTCCGAGAATACCATTATGGAGGATGTTGCTCCTCCCGCAGCCGCAGCTGCCCCCGAAGCAGGTGCCTTTAGCACGCGTCGCTTCGATAGTCTTTTGGAGAACAGCCAGGTTGACCCCATCGTCGTGCGCACCATTACAAATGACATGAAGTTCGAGTTCATGACACCTGTGCAAGCCAGTACTCTGGACGAGCTTCTTCCTCCCCAGCGCAACGACTGCCTCGTTCAGGCCCGCACTGGAACCGGTAAGACGATGGCTTTCCTCCTACCTGCCCTGCAGACTATGATCAACCAGAAGCGCGGCTCTGGTAGCGGCATCTCTCTGCTTGTCATCTCACCCACTCGCGAGCTCGCTCAGCAGATTGCAGCCGAGGCCACCAGGGTTCTCAAGAACCTCCCCCAGTATCGCGTGCAGTGTGTCATGGGCGGAACCAACAAGGACCGCGAAGAGAGAGCTATCCTCGGCGGCTGTGAGATTCTCATCGCTACACCTGGTCGTCTTTTGGACCACATGTCCAGCGAGGATATCCGTTACTCCATGCGCCACGTTGACACTCTGGTCCTCGACGAAGCAGATCGTCTTCTTGACATGGGCTTCCTCAAGGATCTTCGCTCAATTGTCAAGCAACTTCCTGACAAGGCCAAGACCAACCGCCAGGGCATGCTCTTCTCTGCTACCATTGCTCCCCATGTGAAGCAGGTCGCCGAGCTCGTGTGCTCACCTCAGTACAAGTTCATCTCGACCATCCCCGAGGGTGAGGTCAACACCCATGAGCGCGTTCCTCAGTTCCTTGTCCAGGTTCCTACCTTTTCCGACTTGGCGCCTGCCATGGTTGGAGTCGTTCGCGAGGAGGCCACTCGAGGCCAGGACTTCAAGGCGATTCTGTTTGCGACTACTGCTGCGATTGCCGACTTTTACACCAGCATCCTCGTGGCCACCCCCGGTCTGCCGCCCGTGTCGGTTCTGCACAGCCGCATGACACAGAGCAAGAGGACCCGAATTACCAACGAATACCGCACTGCTCGCAACGCTATTCTCGTAGCGACAGATGTCGTCGCTCGAGGAATGGATTTCCCTGGTGTAACCTCTGTTATCCAAGTCGGTCTGCCCTCTGATAAGGAGAGCTACATCCACCGTCTGGGCCGAACTGCAAGAGCGGACGCTGATGGTCGAGGAATCCTTATTGTCTGCGAAATGGAGGGTTTCTTCCCCAAGTACACCCTCAAAGAGATCAACTTTCAACCCCGTGAGGCCGACCTGTCGCCAACTCAGGACGTCATCGACCTAGCCTCCAAGATGGAAGACGACGCAAAGTCAAAGGTTTACCAAGCCTGGTTGGGCTATTACAACAGCCACATGAAGGCTCTTAAATGGGACAAGACCGAGCTCGTCCGCCAGGGCAACACGTTTGCGTACAAAGGCCTTGGGTCTCCCGATACCCCAGCTTTGCAAAAGTCCACTGTTGGCAAGATGGGTTTGAAGGGCGTCAAGGGTCTGAACATCACGGCCGACCGAGCTCGCACCAAGCATGGAGCTCCTGGCGGCCACGGTGACAACGGACGCGGAAAGCGAGGAAGAATGTAAAGGAAAGGATAATCGGTACTCTCATAATGAAAATATCGGCGGGAATGGATGGAGTTAAGGACATTACAGAGAGGGTTTTATGATTGTTTAGATACGATGATACTGCATAGACTTGTAAAATGAGCCAGACAGGATGTATTTGTTGCCAAAGTAAGAGTGTTGCAAGGGTCAGTCGGCTGGTTAGTAATCGATGGTCTGCCTTTAGGTAATGGAAGATAGATGATCCGTAATGACTACAAGATGGAGGCCTGTCGAATTGATACATCACATAATTACATCGTCCTGCAATCTAACCACAAATACCCAAGACCTTTTGCCACCAAGAGAAAAAAGAAAAGAGTAATGCAACAGCAATCTCACCTCATCTTTTCACATGGGCATCTGCAATTGCACGTACCAACTCGCTATGTTCCTCCTGAAGAAAGTAGAGCATGGACCACGACGCATCTGGATGACATTTGTCTAGACGTGGACTCTTTAACCCTGGAAGCTTCCCAAGCAAGAGCGAAACGCAAAAAGGAATCAACCCAAAAATACAAACCGGAGCGCAAAAAGGAATTCTCTCGGAAATACAAAGTCCAGTCTCGTCTCACAACCCATAACGGCGCGCTAGTACTCGGTCGGCCTCTGGCCCACGTGTACCCTCCAAACCCAGGCCCAGACTCAGACCCTTGCGTGATAAATCCCACCAGTAATTCTGTCTCAAGAATTTCTTTTTTCTTGTTGCTTCCAGGAGAACTGCGTCTCCCCATCTATCGCCATCTCCTCGTCTCCAATAATCTCCCTGTTCTGTGCTCCACCACACCTGTCGGCAGCTTTCGCGTTCTGGCGGAGGAGTTGTACGATTCCGACTTGAGGATCCATCCGCAGATTCTGCAGACATGCAAGACAGTCAACCGAGAAGCGACGCCGATTCTTTTCGCTGACAATGTCTTTCGGAGGAGATTCTACTGGCCGACTTGCTGGGAGTGGAGACGAGGGAGTGTACCTTTGCCTCTGAGCGAATCTTCACCCATCAATGCTGTCAACTTGCAGAGCGTCACGAAGATCCGCCTCTTTCGGGAATACCGAAAATGGCTACGCAATGGGAGACTGAGAGTTTTGGACGATTTTCCCTCACTGAGAGAGTTGCAAGTCCACGTGGACGTGAACGACGCCCATGTTGTGCCCTCGACATATAAAGATGCTTTGAGGTCAATTCATCTTCACCACCATCAGCTCCCCAACCTCAAATTCAAGATGCACCTCGCATTCGACCAGGCTTATAAAGACTGGTGCAACGAATATTCCAGTCGCCCGATGGGCTTCAGTCTGCATCTGCGAAAAAAGGCAGAATTCGAACAATGGCTCCAAAAAGAGGAAATGTTTGCCGACAAAATTATAACCTGGTCATTTCTGATAGAATTGAACAGCTACGTCGACCCATCGGCAACAATCATGTTCTCAGCGGCCACGTCCAAATCGAGGGATCTGGCCGATGATATACTGTGCTGCATCGAAGACGATGGCAAAAAGACGTGGAGTAAACTACCAATGTGACATTTCGATATTACTACTGTATGACGCATAAACAGAGCAAGAAATCTGGTGGGCGAAAAGCGAGTCAGATGGATCTCAGACATAGCAGGTTTCATTTTTATCGTAGTGGGACAGTTTTGATCTATCATCTGCAATTGTTAGTCAAATATAGGTAGCCGATCATCCAATGGGGACGTCTGAATGGGGGATGTCTGGGTTCCCAAGTCCCTGCAATTCCGCCTGTACTTTTCCATATCATTGTTAACAAGGGTACCGTATCAGAGATTTACAAACAAATTATAGGCTTGTCGGTAAGTTTTCAACATCGTCAAAGCGATAATATACTGTGCATGTTTTCCAATGTCTTTACTAGAAATCTACAGAGTTAGAGTTTGGGCCGTGCAGCTTACAGAGTCCGTAATACTGACCCCTGATCAACATTATGATAGCTCGCAACCTTGACGCGATGAGACCAAGGATTGGGCTTGTCCTGAAGAAGCATAGAACTGGATTCAATGTAACCACGACCGGTTTTCCGCCAACATCATGCACCAGTTCGACTTGGAAGCAAAAGCAAAAACAAAAGAAAACAAAAAGCCAATATAGATCCAGCAGTCAGCCCACCTCTTTGTCCGCATGATATCCGTTTCGTCCAAGGCGTTTTGTGAGTTCTGATCAAGTTGATACTTGATAAAATGGATCTACCCGCGGCTTTTCTCTTTTCTCCAGTCTGTTTTACTTGCAATTTTTAATCACGCTTTAGTAAGTAGCTGCCATCACGATGGTTTCCCTTCGTGTGGCGATCACTCTCTGCGTCGCCTATTTATCGTACTTGGCTGCGGCAGTATCATTGGAAGACATTCCGAAATGCTCTGTAAGTACTTAGTCTACTGCTCACGACTTCTCTCAACCATCTTGACAAGTTCGTTACTAACTAATATAATGGTCAATAGCTACCATGTGTTATCCAGGTCATGAGCAATCCAGCAGTCGCCAATTCGAGCATCGAAGCCATGTGCGCAGCTAGGGATATGGAAAAAATGATACAGGATTGCATTACAGACAAGTGCACGATACGAGAATCACTTCGTATGTTTTGTGCATCATAAACCACGCCTCTTATCTGTCTAACACGAATATAGAATTCGCCGATTTTGTCTCCGAAGTATGCAACTTCCCTCAAGAAGACTACCGTCCAAAGTATCGAGCCATCGTCATTGCGTGGACCTGCATCAGTCTCGTCGCAGTAATATTATTAATCGCTTCTAAAATATTCGTCGCGACGCCTTGGGGACTCGACGATACCTTTTCTATTCTTACATTTGTATGTCATTCCTTTCGTACAACTTCTGTGTGTATAATCAACTGACATATGATCAGTGTATTATTGTCCCTTGCACAATCTTTTTTCTTCGGAGTGAGTCCTTTTTGAGCACAATTCAACTGTTGGTTATCGACTACAACTAACCTTGGCTCTGTAGCAACCGATGATGGGTTTGGGTCCACCAAAGCATTATATCAATCTGCCAACTTTAGCCCTTTACTCAAGGTACGTCGCGCGACAATATCCTACCAATGAAGATGCTGATTATTGTGCAGAACATATTTGTCTGGCAGATACTTTTTATTGCTGGCCTGGCCTGCGCAAAGACCTCAATTCTCCTCTTCTTTTTGAGAATCTTCCCGGGACCCAAGTTCAGGCGTATGGTTTGGTCAACACTCGCCTTCAACACTATCGCCACGATAGTCCTTCTCGTTGTCCAGCTTACGGTAGGACGCATCGTCGAGTTGGTTTGGGATCGCGAAGACCTCGCCGCAAGCATGGATAAATACAAGAAGCCCATCATCATCATATTGGCACACTGCGCGGTCGACTTTTGCGTTGATGCCTGGATGCTTGTTCTGCCCATGACCCAGCTCTACAACCTGGGGTTGAGAACAGATAAGAAGGTCCGAGTCATGTGCATGTTTGGTATTGGAATCTTGTGAGTCGAAACATTACTTATGTTTCTCGTCAGACACTGACATGAAGTTAGCTTGACTGTAGTCAGTCTTGTGCGTTTGGTATTGCAGGCCAAGGTTGTGCCGAACCCTAGTGAAACAGGTAAGCTTACGCTAGATATTGTATCATCGTGTACTTACAAGTATATAGATAGCAAGCTGCAATCGACAGTCGTTTGGGCCAACGTCGAACTCAACGTTGGCTTCGTGGTAGCAGTTATGGCACCTATCCGCCAACTATTCCAACTCATCGCAGCCGGCGGCAAGGCTGGGGAAGAAACTACGACGAACAGAAGTCGATCCAGAACTGCCACCTTTGTCGATCGGTCTCTTATACGGATCAAGGATGTTGATGAGGAACAGTTGGTGATACAGGATGTTGGTAATTTGTGTGGGACGACACTTGCTACTTCAAGTAGTAGAGGAACGACGAAAAGGCATGGCGGCGACGATGTTGAGCTGAGCCACCTGGGGATAATTAACGATGGAAAGGCGCAAAAATGAGTGGTGGTATGAGGCTATGAGTGATGACTTTATTTTGTCTTCACCACCTGCAACATGATGTAACTAAAATTTGGGGCTAGACTCCCTCTGAAGACGATTCGGCCTACTGTACGTCTGTGATGTTGGCTTCAAGTACCGGGGTACGATAGTGCATACAGTCCCTTGTTCAGCCATCTTTTACCAGATCAAACTAATTGTTCCGACAAGACTAACGTAAAGCCGTCTTGGCTTTCCCGATATCTCGTTTTATACTAAAATTATCCTGTCAAAGAAAAGACAAGACTCTTAGTCTGGGGAATCGAGTGTGACTTTGAGAAACAAGCATCACACCAAGCCTTGGACTAACGAATCACAACCCTCGTTTAGAAACTTGGCACATATTCTCGTTAGTGACGTCACGGGCGGGAATGTTATCCGTCCCGTGGGATGACAAGCTACGTAAAGCCGCAGAGAAATAATGCTCCTCTCAACTAAAAGACCCTATCAATTTGCGGTGTGCGGCTTTATATCTGCAGACTATGCCATCATTGTGCGCCCTGAGGACCCTGGCAGGGACCGAGACTTGAGGCTTATATACGCTCCGATGATCTGCGACGCTCCAAGGGTCGTTGGGCATCAAGCAGTGATAGTATACAGAGAGACACAAACAGAGCGGCTGCACCAGAACACAACTTCAACTCCGCACATCAATCACTCAACATGAACTACGCCAACATGATTGAGGAGAAAAACCTCAAGGTAAACACGCCTTGTCCCTTATTTATTCAGCGCTGACCCTGCTAGAAAACATTCATCATCGCGACATTATGCTCGACCCTCGTCGGAACCTTTACCTCATCCATGGGCCTCTGGGACCGTGTCAAGGAAAAGCGCATACAAGCTAAACGCGACACCACTCAAGATGAAGAGATCAAGAAGCTCAAGGCCCAAGTCGAAAAGGCCTCCAACGAACGCGACCGAGCCTCCTTCGACAGGCAAAGAATAAGAGACGAAGTCGAAGCCTCGTTCGAACGGTCGGGCGCCCTCATCAATCGCGAGTTCGAAGATGGATACCAGAGATACGGCAACCGATTCGCCATTGGCGACGTCGTGACCGAGAACAAACTGCAGGCACAGGTCATCGCGCTGCAGCAGACGGTGATCAATGTCTTGCAGGACGCCCTGTATAGTGGGAGACAACTTGACCGTGCAGACATGGCCAGACTTGTCGCTGCCTCTGATGCTGCACGGGAAGGTTCTCTTGGTGCCCTGAGACAACAGCGACAGCGTCTAGGCGAGTTGGAGGGCCCAATTCCTCCACCTCCGCAAGCCCTCCCACCACCTTCGCGAGCTTCCACCGTGGTCAGAGACGATCCTCTGTACTGTCGCTATGCCCTCGATCTACAATACATTCCAGAACAACCCCTCTCTTCTAGCTTTGCACCCCGCGGCGACTGCCTCTGTCCAGCCTGCGACGTCTTCCTCGACGTAGAAGACGATGATGGCTGGGCGATTGGTAAGACAGCCACACGCCTAGTCACAGAGCAGGGCTACAAGCGTGAGATTGACGAAGAGCTCGAGTTCCATGTCAGTCCGCGATTTGTTGTAAAGTGCCACACCCCCGAAGGAGAGTTCGCCTGCGTGCTGTGCAATCGCTTCCGTGAAGAGGATGTTCTATGTCCCACGGCGGATACCCTGATCAACCACATCGGGAGGGTACACACCGTTGCCGAGATGGAGAAGGAGCCTGACTTCGAAGTGAGGTCTCTTGATCTTGACAGGAGAAGCTTGGCGTCTGCTAGACCTATTGATATGAACAAGAGGATCATGCCGCCTAGGTCGGTGGATTCGGGTAGGGGAAGTTCATCCGGCAAGTCTGTCGCCGATTTGGACAGGCGAAGTGCGAGGGCGATGAGTGTCGACAGGAGGAGTATGGACCGACGGAGCATGGATAGAAGAAGCATGGATGGGAGAAGTGTGGCTGGGAGGAGCGCGTACTAAGGAAACATGGTGTTTTGCATAGCGATTGTTTGTTTGTTCCAGTAAGCGTTCGTTAAAGATTGACTTCAACTGCATTGTGTTTTAAAGATCATAGCCTCTGCCTGGTGCTTTACTTGCGATTGTCTAGGCTACCTTGCATTATTTTCTGGTCATAGTCCCCCTTGTCCATTATGCCCATGAGACCCGACTCGACTCCTCAGACTGCCTCAGTCCTCGGGGAGGATAATTACAAACACCTTCTCGAACTGATCATCACCATGGGTCTTTTGAAAATATACCCAATTCTTCTTTTCCTGCCACTCCATCGCCTCGTTTGCACTATGAGCCTGTAAAGCTCCGATATAAGCGCCATCCTATGCCTGATACTCATTATACATAGCAAGAAGTTGAGGATACTGGTTGTTCCCTGATTAGCCGTTAGGCTCCCCATGCCTAGAAATCCGCACTCACGTTCATGACGGCCCATTGTTGAAATGCCTGGTTCTCTTTAAATTCGTCTTCCTCAAAGACATTTTTTGCTTTGTCTTTGCACTCTTGTGCCTTTCTGCCTGCTTCGAGAAGTTTTTTCTTGGTTTCGCTAACGCGGGCTTCCATATTCGTGCTTTTATACAGACTTAGAATTGCCAATGGGTTTGATGAGGTTGCAGAGGGGTAAACTGCTGTTTCTTATAACGTATTTAATAAGCGAGCGCCGCAGATAAGCGAGCGCCGCACTTTTCCCTCTTACATCTTACTTTTTACCTGATTGATTGATTTTTAATAACCAGTAATGTCAGAACTTTCAATTAAAGCTAGAACTCTTCTTACATTTTAGGCTCTTTAAAATAACCAAGAACTAAGTATCTGATGCACTATAAAGATATATTAGGTTAATAACTGCCGCCTATATTGCCGCTAATAAGGCATTTAATTGCGATATAATTTTATCCTGAATTTATAGAAACTATCTAATTAGGAGGAAAATATAATAGTATAATTTGTCCTTAATTTAGATTTGTAAGGATTTCCCTTATAATTGCGTTTTATTAAAGAAATAGCTAATTCCCTACTTGCAGATCGCGATATACTACCTATCGGTATACGCTAGGTATATAACTTTATTAAGTAACGACTAGAGCTAAAGATGTATATATTTCGGAGGTATAACTATTAGAGAGCTAAATATAAAGATCTAAATATTATTTATAGCTAGTTTCGGCTTATAGAGAATATAATTATAAAATATAGTATCTAATTAGATGATATTTAGAACTTTAATGAGATTGGCTTTATAATAGGCATTATATAGTCCGGAATGGTTATTATAAGTGTAGAAACGTAAAGGAGACCGAAATTAGTATAGCCTGGAAACTATAAATAGATTACTATAATCTAGGCGATTAGTACTGAAGGTTAATTAATCCTACTATTTATTATTAGTATAGGGTAATATTACCTTACGAATTAGTACTGAGAATGTGACCTCTTAGGCGATTAGGTTATTATATTAAGCTAAAATAGATAGATAAATAACTAATTTAGTCTTAACTAGGTAAAGCATTTTAATAAATCTATAGTTAAGCGATCAGTTAGTTCTTATTGCCTTTTAATCCTTAATAGTTATAAAAGTTATTACTCTATTAAATTTAAGAGATATTATAAGGATAATAAGATTATTATACTCTATATGCCTACTTATACCTTATATCTACTTTAACCTCTTGACGTTAGGTGCTTTAGGCCTCTGAAAAAGGCTTACAGTTAAGAAATAGAGCATCTGATTAGATGCTCTATAACCTATATTTCTAAGACCGAGTTCTTTAACGCTTTTTACGCCGCTTTTAAAGCTACTTTTATTGAAAGTAATATATAAGGAGGTTTTAGAGGGGCTAGGCTTGCTCCTTTTGACCCAGATTATATTATCTTGAAGCTTAATGTGCAACTATAGACTCTAATGCCTCTAGCGGAGGTAGCTAAGCCTTCTACTCCTTAGACTTTAAAGACTCTAATGATAGCTAATAAGGCCTAGTCTTAGACTAAATACCTTAAGAGTCGAATTAAAAGGCATTAAAGTAGCTCCCTAGAGTTAATTATTAAGGCTATCTAGTTTCTTATTAAGGCAGTAAAAAGAACTATATATAAGACTACCCTTATAAGAAATAAGATTTAAAACCTTTAGGAGGGAAATAAGAAACTAAGCTAGCGCTAAAGGTTAAAAAGAACTAGAGTATTAAAAGGAGAAACTGCAACTATAGAGGAAATATTGCAAGTAATTAATTAAATAGATATTAATATGCAGGTAGTGGGCAAGTTATCGAGAAGTGGTGGTTAAGGAAGGTCAGTCGGACTAGGCGTATGCCGATATAGTATATGCAATAAGACTGGGTATAATGTAAGGACGTGTTAGGTAGTTCTGGAGGCATCTAGAGAAGAGTATAGTAAGTAATTTTAATTGATTAGATAAATTGTAGTTATTTTATTATATAAATAGTAAAGAGTGTAGGTAAAAGTGCGGCGCTCGCTTGTCTGCGGCGCTCGCTTATCAAATACGTTAGACCATTACCCCATATTTTAATCCATCAGCGGCACGATACTTTCCACGTCGCAGTACTCTAATGCAAGATGACGACTACAAACGACTTTCCACTCAATACCAGGAAAGCTTCATCACGGTAGGGCTGACGTTGTCGGGTTGTGATTGGCGACGTACCTTGATTACTGAACTCCGACCACTAGCCTTTGCTGGTAGAAACCTAATCTCAGCGTCCCTTCTCTAGTCTTTACATCCCGAGATTCTAGTCGGTCGATAGCGCTTTAAATACCACTTCCCGGAGCTCCAAGAGTTATTTAATTTAAACAATCACTTCATGGAGAATAACTCGTGTTCCCCTCTCCATGGGGTATTCTGCATCTCAAGAAAAAGGCTGATGATATGTCGAGTCGTTACGTCAGGTTACATCTAGCCACTGAGCTATCAACCTAACTATAAATAAACTTTAAGTTTTTACAGCTATCATACTGTCTGGGCTTCTGAGGAGTGATTCTGTATTGTGCGAGATTAAGGTTGCGTTTATGCCCTACGTTCTATGACTATCGATACCAACTTCTTTTTTTTCAACGTTGTACAAACCATCAAATACTACTTTCCAAGGATGAACCAAGGGCCTGAACACTGCCTACACGGCTTGGAGCAGGTGTAACCAGTAAGAGTGTCTCAAATCTGAGAACTTTATAGAATGCATCAACAAGCTACGATTACAAACGCTAGCACTCGTGGATGAATTAGAACTGTTCATGTATTCATTATATACAGCGCCTCAATCTATCAGGGCACTTCATGAAAGGTTTGCTCGACATCTGTCTTGACAAAAATATGCTTATCAGCGTCACTACCCTGTGCGCTGCGTAAACTCCCTTGACCTCCTACCACCTGACTCCTCAATGCGATTTCGTCATCAAACCTGGGCTTATTGCCCGCAGTCCAGTCTGGTGGTGTTATAAAGCTTGATTTCTTGTTCTTGCCTCGCAGGTACCGCAATAGTGACTTGAAGCTGGGTAGACACGCTGACACGATGCCTATTGACGGTTCGAAAGAGGACCAGATGGCCACAGGGCCCATATGCCATGTTGTATCGATTTCTCTAGCGAAGACGCTGAGGTAGTGGATTCTCACGGCACTAGCAATACAGACTCTTAAGGAAGGGTTAGTATCAAATCGGGTTGAGACGGATGCATTCACTTACAAGCCTCCGAGTGCCAGGATGCCGAAAACAGCTGCCTTCTTCTCTCTGCTCATCTGAAGCTTGATCACTTCTGGCACTGGGATTAAAAGCACGATGACATTGGTAATAAGGTTCATTATTGCCAGGGCAACGAAGAATTGACCAACGTCGATGCATGAACCCTGAGACCCCATGAACTGTGTCCAATAGTGCGAAACAGGCTTGCAGCAAAAGCACATGGTGAATACAAAGATGATGGGATACGACATGACAAGAAGCGTCCCAAACCAAAAGCCGATTCGAAACGCGAGGCCACCTCGAGTGAATATTCGTCGGTAAAAGAGAAGTATCGAGATTTTAGTTGTAGATACGGCAGAGGCAAAGAGGAAGCTGTATATGTATGAGAGCTGGTGCTATTAGTACCAATAGTTCAATGTAATAGGTTTGATCGGACAAACCTTGACCACTTCTGAGAGCTGATTTATCCTAAGAGCCCACACATGTTGCCCAACACCATCATGGCCAGCTGGCAAAGTTAGCAGCTATTCAGGCCTAGCAGACCATGTACTCACCAACAGCCACCATTATAGCAACGGAAAACACAAACAAGAACGACACTATAATAGCATAATCATCCGCACTCAGTCCGTACGTTTGTTTCGTCCGTAGAGTAATTCTACCCGCCAGAAATGCAGCCGAGACGATCAACAGCAAAAGAACAACACCAGTGTTCTTGGCTTCATTGTTGGCCGACAAGTCTATGCCATCAGGGGGCGGCCCAAAGGCTGCTAAGACAAAAGGATCAATCTCCATTCCAAGAGAGCAAGGGCAAATTGGGTATGTTCTGGAACCAGAGAGGGAGAGGTTGAGGCAGAGCTCCGCACTTTAATAAACTTGTCAGTGCATGCTCCATAATGATACTGAGTTATCCTTCTGGGTATAGGCTCTTAAGATCATCTGTAGGTGTTCGTGTTTGGAAATATTCTCCAGTTAATATTGCGGGCTCGGTCCTTGCACAGTAACCCATCCGAAACAGGCGGGTCCTTCGCCGCCAAGGGTCCCTTATCCCGGGACCATATCTCCTCTCCTTGGCTTCAGTTCCGTAATCGGTCTGTGATATGTAATCCAGCGGCATAAAATCCTGGGGTTTGTGGTTTAAATGGATTACGGGGTGGCATACGGAGTGGGATCGGAGTTTTGATTTGCATCTTTGTTCCTGGGGAAAAGCTGACAGCTCGAAAAAAAGCAAAGGTTCACTTTGAGGTTCTATTTTGAGGCTCGTTCAAACGTCGTTGATCGGAAATGGCAACACGGCAATAACTCAGGGTCATGATGGCCAACTCTAGAATAAGACGAACACGAATAGATAACGCTTTCTCAAACACGGGTTTTCGGCTTTGGGTATGGTACGTAATGCTTCCTAGATAGTTAGATGTATGCGCTAAATTGAATGCAAAATCATTCATCTTCCATAATTCCGCAGTATGCCAAGTCTTGTATCTAAGGACCTGCCATCTTTAGCCTGGATCTACGACAATAGCAGACAGGTTTATGCAGAGAACGAAGCTATCACCTGCGTTCAGATATTCGCTTGACATCCAAACGCTCATAAATGGGTCCGACCGTTAACAAGCGAAAGCTTAAATCTAGAACGGTCTTGTCACATGGTTGTCGACACTAAGGAACGCCACGCTCGGCATGCGTCCAGTGTCTTACCTGCAAAACGCCATGTGTCTAATCTTGGCCCATGCCAGAAAGAGACCAGACACGTATCAAACATGGTTCATAGATCAAATACACATGATGCCGGAGATATGTACGACATGACAAAAGACTTATCTAGAACTCCTGCCTCGGCTGGTCTTTTCATGACTCGCATGCTCGCCAGGCTGAACTGCCGGTTTCATGCTTACCCCTGCCCCTGGTCATGCACTTCTTTCGTCCAAACAGGGCTATAGCGCTGCAGCTTCACTTCTCAAGCGGCTTGGTTCCTGCATCTTCTGCCTTGCTTGACTGTCACCACTTCAAGAACCAAGCACGATATGGCATGCTTTTCGTTAAGCGCTCAATACTCCACGTGGTCTTGAACCCCACGTGTTTGAAGCAATCACATCCCCAACGTCAACAGATCCAGTTTGTCTCTTTTCTTTCGGGTAAACCGTGTCATTAGGCTTTTGAGTGTAACCTACAGCAGCTTTCGATACTACCATAACAGACCTCTGGCTCTTATCCGCGACAACTAGCGAAAGTTAGTCCAATACGCTAACGATCTACAAACCCGTTTCGGGCAACAATCTACGCGAATGCGATATCAACGAAGTTTTTCCGTTAGAAAAGAGCTGTCTCCAAACGACAAAAAGGTTTGTTAGTGATGAATTGAATTACGGTCCGATCAGAAGATCAACGGCCCGTCCGGCATCCACGTGGGAACTTGTGAGAACAAAAACAAGTTGGGGGAGGATAATAACTGGATACTGGTAGGCCTGATTCAAACTCAATCGAATCGCGCCAAAATGGGGGGGATTGCGAGATGATTGCTCATTCAGACCGGGATATGGAAAGCTAACCGAGGGCTGCGCACAGATATCAGAAAGTAGATGCAACAGTGAATCAGACACAGCCAACATGAGTTGCATACAACGTGTTTCATAACAGAAATGTTGGCCTCTGAGTTTTGGAGTATAAAGGTGAAAAAGCGGATGGCTCTAGTCTAAATGAGATAAACTAGCCAACTAATTCCGCCTCTTGTACCCAGCAACTAAGCCCTAGTACTCTGAGAACTATCTCTAGCCTTCATTGTCCTCACATGAGTAGTATGTAATGGTATTAGGAGAAACTTGTAAGGGAAATCGTTCCTGAAAAAGAGTTGATCTATACTATTGCAGACTTTACAATGCTCATGCAATCGGCGACTGGTCAGACCATGCCATATCGAGTAGTGAGCCATTGTAGAACATTCCTATCACCGTCTTTTTGCCGTCCTGCTACGGAAGATGGGTTGGCTTCCCCTGCCGGTTTCCTGTCTTTCGAGGCGTCAAAATTTACATACAATGACATTCCATAAATAGAATCTTAAACATGTATACAGGGATGATTCAGTATTCTCAAAGATATGTGTTACAGCTATAGTGTCTTAGGAATACAAACATGGTGGGTGAATCACAGTCGCCTGATATTTTACTGACAGCCAGACACCTCTTCTGTTTTCGTAACAGTAGGCTCACAATCATTGATAAATAACAGAATCTCGTGGGTTTTGATTACCGCAGTAGGGAAACTACAGGCTTGACAGTCATCTGATAGCTCGTGATATCTAATCAAGGGATTTTTAGCATCCGCAAACATACAACAGCTCGAATTGCCCGAGTGCATGGAGCTTCTTATCTTTTGCAGGTAATTACTTACTAAAGGGATACGCTGTCCTTTATCAAGTATCATTCAGCTTGTGGGGTGTGTGGTGAGTGCCCCATTTTGCTGTGGATGCTAGTCGACCACATTTATAACACACTCTGTTACCAATAGGCTCTGGTTATTCCATTCTCCTGAACATACTAGCATATTTCAAATGCTGCACGTGCTATCTACTTAACTGAGATGATTTCAATCAGCAGTCCAAACATCAATCATGGAGCTGTACGTGTTTGCCGTTTGTCGACACATCAGCCAACTCTATCTTGACTGGCTTGTGGGTAACAGAAACATCGATCTCTAAGCTTTAGGCTGAAAGGATAAATAGTCTAAAGAGTAAAATCTAAACAGCATAAACTGACCTACTAGTTCGTCCTTTATGGTCTTAGCAGCCAGTTCTGATAAACTAAGGAGAAGATACTCTCCATTTGGCAAGCGTCAAGCCGGATACAGAGATAGATTGCGGCATAGTGGGTCTTCATGATATCTGTCGCAGCATAGATATTACTGATAGGAAGTGTTCCGGGGTAGCTAACCCATGAATAGAGTCGGTGAATTTGGTACATGTTGCTTTTCGTCGAAAGAGAGGTATACAACTAAACGTCGAGTGTTACTAAAAATGACGTCAGGGACGGGAATGAGTCAGCAGAAGTCGAAATGGCACACCGTTGGGGAAAAACCCCGTCAAACCGCCGCCAGATCATCCATTTCGTGATACATATTCCAAACTTCACAATGTCTTGACAAGAAATTCTTCGGCTTAATGGTCTAGCGGTATGATTCCTGCTTTGGGATGCACTCTCTTGCAGGAGGTCCCGGGTTCAATCCCCGGTTGAGCCCTTTATTTTTGTTTCGATATGTATCAACTCAATTTGCTCCCATCTATATATGTGAGTGCACTCTGCCTTTTGTTTTTGCTACACGGGCATCGACTCGACTCGTTCCTGCCTGTTTATGGCTACTCTACTTATGAACAAGGGTGCTTTGCTCGATTAGCTTTCAAGAATCTTATGACAGTAACATGTTGAGATAGCTCACTTAGGCTTTCGTTACTACAGATTATTTCGAGAAGAAGTGCATTTTACAACAAAAACTTATTAGGGGAGTGGTATATAGATAAATACAACGCTGACCCAACCGTTACGACGCATCAAAAGTAAACGCCAATCCATCCCTAGTTGAACCATTTTCAGCACAATTTCTTGATTATATCCCCTCAACACATGTACCCCGAACATTCATGGTAAGAAACGCAAAAAGAAAAGCACTCATCATGAGACAAATCATTGCAAGTCCTGAAATGAGCCTGGATCTTTTTGCCAAAACACCTTTCGCAGACGCGGTCTCCGGAACACCCGCTTCCAACGAAGCAAGTTTGCGTTGCAGTCCAGCCTCGTAGTCAAACTCCTTAGCCTTCTCCTCATATGTGTAAAGATCAGACACCACAGACTCATCAGTGAAACGGTCAGCCGGTCTTGCACATCGGTCCAGCACAAAAATGTCATCCTCCAAAAACTGCTTCACACCATCGTCCCACTGGGTCTTCTTGACAAACAAGTTGATCAACTCCGTGCACGCATCAATGGCATTTCTTGCTCCAATGGTTTCATTAAACGTCGTAACATCCCTGGGTGTCGGATCGACCTCGCCGTCTTTGTCATCGTAATGAGAATGTCGATCGCCGTCCTGGTCGTTGTACGTGTGGAAACAGACGATGGAACCCCAGTCGCCGTATGTGTCGGGTCGGAAGCGGATGTAGCCCGCTGTATCGCGGTCGATCATGTCGGCGGGGTTTTTGAGGCGCCTCTGTGTGTGGCCAAGTGCATATGAGTCAGAGATCATGTGCAGACACACGCCAAAGGCTCGTTTTTGGATCTCGGCTTTGTTGTATTTTGGTGTTGTGCCGAGGAGGAGATCGCGAAGAGTGTCGGATTTTGAGGGGACGGTTTCCTTGCCAAAGTATCCGTGGAGAACGTCGTTGAGGGCATCGTCCTCCGATACTCCTTGGTTGCCGCATGCAAGCTTATACATCACTTCCATCCAGGTGAGAATGTTCTTCCTCGTCTTCTCTGGCTTCTCGCCCAACTTGGATCCCATTCCATGGAAGAACTGAAGATTACCCATGTGCGATCGCTTCGTCATGCAGTTCTCCTCGCCAAACTTGAAAGCGTTCAACCACTCGATTCCCAGACTGAACATTCTGTTGTCTTGTGTGACGTCCTCAAATAGCAGACATGAAGGGTCATCGTTCCAAACCACACCGCGGAAGAACTCCCACTGCTTATCGTTGATGTTGTTGTAGACTGTGCCTCTCGGAAAGATCATGTCAGAGTTGATAAAGGCTGCGACAACAATGCTTTCGTGAACAGGGAACTTGATGTCCATCTTGGTGGGGAATGATACGCCGACGCCGATGTCGTAATTTGCTCGGACTTGGTCATCTTTTGTGATGGCCAAAGTGTTTCTCTTGTTGTTCATGCGAATGGTTACATTTGCTGGTCTTGTTAGGCATCGTCGA
This sequence comes from Fusarium graminearum PH-1, assembly GCF_000240135.3. Classification (NCBI taxonomy): domain Eukaryota; kingdom Fungi; phylum Ascomycota; class Sordariomycetes; order Hypocreales; family Nectriaceae; genus Fusarium; species Fusarium graminearum. The sequence goes on along the minus strand of NC_026475.1, from coordinate 6,730,839 downwards.
TGAGATCAAAGAACAAACTCACCAGTCAAAGGACTTCCCCTTTCCTGAACATGGGTCACGTCAATCTGAAAGACGGGCGAACAATCCTTGACCGAGACATGGTTCTTTGAGAAGGGCAACGCAGGACACTCAAACTCGAGGGTAAAGTCAGTCCATCCTTGGCCGTATTCCGCTACATAGGTGACCCAAGCCTTGGATCCGCCCCAACCTGTGGTATATTAGTACGGCGATATAGTGACTGGATACAAGGACTTACTGGGTTGAGCAAGGTAAATGGTCTGCTCAGTTCCGGCCTCAATAAGGTTCAGCGGCTGACGTAATGGCCAGTTCCCACTGTCGAGGCCAGAGTCGTCAAGGAGGAGATCCTTGTCTGAGTCGTTTTTGATGCAAACATGACACGAGAAATCCATGTCAACGATATTCTAAGTATTTGTGAGAGAAAAGGTGGAATTTCGAGGTTTGAGTGGGATCAAACGCCATTTTGCAGTCGAAATCGAGAATCGTAAAGGGAATCTTTTGCCTAAAAAATGATGACGTCGTTTCTTTAGGCGACGCGCCTCGGTCTGCCTCAGCGGGTCATACAAGCACTATTGGCCAATTAGAGGGCAATTATACTGACACGCGAGAGTCACGAGCTAAAGATAAGGTTATTTGGTCTTAATCACTACCCTAAAGCAAGAGGTGAATAATTGCCAGAAATAATTACGGTCTATCCAGTAAGCTTTATTGTGATTTTATATGTTGAGTAGTATTTTATTGATACTGTACTTATTATTATGAGTTCGTTTTCAATATTGCATGACGTGGGAAACACCATAGCCGGAGAAGAAGCTCCTGTTGTGTTCAAGTTGAGATCAATCAGTTCAAAAGTGTAGCACAGAATGGTTAGGAAGACCACTCACAAGGATAAAGGAATTTAGCCGAAGTTCTCCCTTGTCGCATCTGCTTCCCTTTCGTTGCCAACTTGGCGGAAACACAGCAATCGCTCAACGCACGCAAATGCCCCGAGAGTCATCCAAGAACGCCGTAAGCTATGGAAACTTACCTGAGTCATAGCCGAAAGTATTCTGGCGCTTCCAAGATCGATTTCGCTGCGTGTCGTGGCCCAGCAACGCGACCGACCTCCTGCTGAAGCTGCGAACCCCTCACTTGACCAACTGACCATGCCACATGGGACTCTTGTGCGACAGTCCACGATTGACCCCATCCAGAAGCCCCGAGATACTTCTCCCCACCGTAACCGCAGAGTAAAGAATACAACGTCCCACTCCAGGACGTGCACGAGAAGATACCGCGTCTGATCCAATGAAGCTTCCCTATAGACAGCAGACAAGCGATAGGATTAAACCAAGACACCAGCGATGCACCCTTCTGTTCTCTCGACAAACGTCCGATACTACGAATCGATCTTGATGCTACAAAACGATCCCAATACTGCGTTACAATATTATGCGAAACCCCCCACCCCACGACTCAAGCCGTGATCGTTCCCCTCGAGTCGAAGCCCAAGCCATGACCGTGACTACTCATTGTTACTATGCCAGAGCCTATCCCACAATGGGTTCTCGAACAAGACGCTCAATTGCCTCGTGGTCTCCTGCAACCTACTGTGATCGCAAGCTCAAGCAACTGGTGACTGCTCATCAAGACGCTTCTGTCTTTGGTGCATTTCCGCCAATGGTTAGACGAGACAAAGGAAGCTTTAATAAAATACTGCGAACCTTGGCTGGCCAACCACGTTATGTACTTGTAGTTCCTTTCATGATTCTCAACCCAGCACGCAATCTGCACTGCTCAACAAACACGCCAAATTGATTCCCACGGCTCCATTGACTCGACACCGAGTTTAATAGCGGCGACCGACCCATTTCCAGTTCCAATTCGGCCATTGGAAAATAACAAAAAGTATGTGACTAGAGAGCTATAGCAAAAGGCAAAAAACATACAACACCGGGGATTCGCTGGTCGTCACCGACCCAACTACTAATCCAGCGCTTCGCAGCTTATCTATGGGAGAGCGGACGGGATCCCGAGTTCTCTGCGAGCTATGGTCGTATGTGCTTAGAAGGGATGCAAACGGGTACTATAATGCGACAGACATACAGCGCCATCTTTACATTGACACTGAACCACTTGCGTTGTGGTCAATCAGCGTTCCGCTTGCGGAATTGCGTTTGATGGCTGGACTGGACACATGCCTCGCGCTTTGTATAGCGGGTCACTATCGCTGCACTTTGATCTCCTTAAACTATGGGTATTCATGGCTATTTATGATACAATCGTATTTTATTGACGATCTGACCGATCTCTGTTTCATCCATAACCGTTCAAAAAACCATTTAAAACCAATCATCCAAAAATACCATCGTGGGCGGGCTTAAAGTCGACATGGGGCCTGTCAACGACCGATTCGGGAACTTTCAGTGGCGTGTCCACTGTAATTCCCTCCAGGATAGGCACTGTCATTCCCAACTAAGCACCTTGTTAGCGATTGACCACTAATTAATGCGCTAACAATATTTGACTTACAGCAAAGTATCTCAGCTTCGCAGCATGTAGCATCGTTGCTGTCTGGGACGTCACCTTGAATCTCAAAACACTCCAACCCAGCGCTGGCAAATCATGAACAATCACGAGTCCAGGATTGTGTAAATTGAGGACCTTCTCCGACACACCTGGTCTCTGCATTACGTCTTCCACAGTCTCTCCAGGGAATCTCTCGTTCGCACCAGAACCAAGAAGCCATGAGGGTTCACCGTGCTTGTAGAATGATATCGTTTCGTTGATACGATTCTCAATTATGAGATCCACCACCGAGCCTAGAGGCAGGTTACTGATGACAGGCTTTTCCAACGTTTCATTCGCAGCGTGAAAAAGAAGAGGCAACATTGAGCCGTGGAAGAGTTGCCATGGCTTGCCATTGAGAAAATACTCTGGTGCACGCTCAGTTTTTGATGACTGGGAGTCTGCTGTTAATCTGAAAGTCAAGTCGGCCTGTGCTGGTCGATGTTTGGTGACTGATAGTGGAGGATTTTCAGGATACGGAGGAACAAACTGTGCATCAGTTGTACTGCAGTCTGGATGCGTATTTCCGTCAGGAAAGAGACAGATTGCCTCTGGCTTGGTTGGCGGCAGTGTCATAGGCTCGCCATATTGAGGCGGGCGCTTTGCCTGCGATGGTGTTAGATCAGCCAAGTTGCGTTTCGCGGAAAAGGATATACCCGATATCTCAAGATGGCATAGCCATGAAGGTTCTGGAGTTCACTGGTTGAAGATATGCGGATGGCGTAATCATCTGGTTCAGCATCTAGATGTACCAACACTGTCACACGACTGGGATCTGGGATGTACACAACCTGATAGGCATCAGACGCATCATTCAGCTTAAATGGTAAGAAGACTCACATCTGACGATTCTGGAAAGACAAAGCCACCGTTGTTGGCCACTAAAGTCATCTTGTGGTGGTCGATAGAGACTTTGACAGAATGCTCGAAGCCCAAGTTGATGAGATTCAACATGAGATACTTCTGACCTTGAGTTTCAATGACCTGTGTTCATTTGTGAGCTCAAGAAAAAAGTAAGATGGGTTAGTCCAGGGCTACAAACCTCATAGTCCGCTTCGCTTGGTGTACAAGTCTCATCAGGCAACCCAGGAGGTTGGATGCATCCCTTCTGATCTAGTGCATGGCCATTGATGTAATCATATCCAGGTTGACGACAGTGCACACGACCCTTCCCTGCCGAGAAGTAGGATTAGCTTTGGCTGACCAACACGCGAAAAAATGCTGTTACCATTGACTAGAATCGAATCGTAGCAGTAATACTCTGACCCTTCAACTCTCATGCGGAGTAGCTTCCAGACTGTATCATGATGCTGATGATTCTGGATTATGACATGACGAATGGCGCGCTCAGCTTCGCGGATTTGGCGGATGTCTAAGCTGTCATTCGTGATGAGGTGATAAGGCCTGGGACGATCTGGAGAAGGTGCCACGTAGATAGCTCCAGCAATACCCTTGCGATAACAGTCAGTCAATGGTCGTGACAAGAACGACACTGGAAGTTGGAATGGAGGTCTAGCTTACATCGGCCGATGCTGTGGTAGTGTGGTCAATGAACCAGTTCAGCCCCCATGCACCTGATGTATCATAGGCGGTAGACCAGTTACTTCGCGGGAGGGTTGGGAACTGCAAAGAGTTAGGTGAGAATGTCCCATACGAAGGCGACGATAGTTGCTTACTTGAGAGAGACCTGCAGTTCCATCGTTCCAAGGTCCAAGAGTCCTACCCGAGTCTTGTCAGTTGAATCGATATGAATCCTTCATCAGATGTAATTACTGTTTGTGTCCAATACCAGACCTAGGATGGAGTGTTAGTGTGTATCCTCAAACTATCTTACTTCAACATACATATGGATTGACGATTGAGCATATATGTCACTCTTTGCACTCAAGTCGATAATATCCCCTTCCTCAGCATATAGCGTAGGGCAAGGGGACTGGCCGTTGCACGTGAACATGACTCGCCATCGACCACCATCTGACCCTATTAGTACCATTAACCTACAGTAAAGCTGGTTGGCTTACCTGGGTTCATCCAACGTACGCCTGTCTGTAGATGGTAACTCCTGACTAAAGCAGCAGGTCCGACACTTGCATCTTTCTCTTCAGTCCAGTGTGGAAGAACATGGTGCAAGTCTTTGTGCCAGAAAGCCAAGGCTAGAGAGAAAGTTGTAAGGAAGATAAAGAATAGCCAAGCATTTCGAGAAGTAGTGTGAAGCCGGTTCACAGTTGGTAGAAAAGCCTGCTTAGGATCCATTGTTGTGTGTTATTGGAGCCGAGGTTTGGTTATCAACGTAAACAACCGCTCGTTTATATAAAACTTCTCTAATTAGGCTCTTTTAAGACACCTAGTGAGCCTCATTCGCGGAATTAGTTCTGGTGACCTCACAGAGTAGCTATCACTATGCTTGTGTCTGGTGTCGCCCTCAAGCGTGCGGCCGTTGAAGAAGGTAGAATACGCCTTTAAGAGTAGCCACTACGACTATACTTGTCTTAGGTGACGCGAATCAATTACAAAGCATTGTCAACCTAACCAGAACTAAGGAACGAGTCGAGATTATCGGCCACATAGTCCCCTTAAGGAAGAGATCTGGTATATGGGGCCATAAATTAAACTTTCTACCCCTGCTCTGTCTGTGGTTCCACGCGAAGTTCCATAATGTCTTCAAACATCATTGGTTTAAGAACGACGAGTTGAAGATCGATAATGAAGCCTAATCAACCATACCGAATTCCTTGAGGATAAGCGTGCTTACGAAAGGTAAAGGTCGGGATCAAGTGGGAGAGCTAGTCTGCTGTCCAGGCCTTGTGTCCTGACTCATGTTTGTTTACCTGCCATCATCATTTACTTCTTTGCTGTACACAGCAACTTGACTCTCTATCAGCACCAGGAGACACGTCAGTTAACAACTTCCAATTTGAAGAATTACCTGGCTCATGATATCTATCAGTAAGCACGGGGTAGAAAAGGACTGACTAGACTAGTTCGTTTCATCTGTGGAGAACTCTGCGACTGAGTGATCCGCAACCTGTGATCAAACTGTACGGGGTAATGAGTGACGATCCAAGAGCCCCGGATTACCACGTCCCTATACGGCGTAGCAACTGGTTGAATACCGATAATGCCGAATAGCACAGTCCATTCCCTAGTCCTTGGGCTCGGTGATTGAGGCGAGGTTGCAACCCTGTCTCAAGCTATTCATAAGAGGCACCTTGACCGAGACCGAGTCAATATGGCTGCGGCACCATTGTATATAGCGACTGTACCCCTTCTTCATCGCATTTGCAAACCCCGCCGAGAACAAAGACAGTTCTATTATTGTCAAGTAAAATGACCACCATACGACTATGCACTACAAGTTTTGTACTCTCGCTTCTGTTGCTGGGTGATTTTGTTAGTGGATTACGACGTTACAACTTCACCATCACTAGCCAATGGAGTGCTGCCGACGGCCATGGACGACCCGTCTTTGCCATCAATGGCCAGACTCCTGGTCCCTTGATTACAGCCACCGAGGGAGAGGAAGTTGAGGTATTCTTGAACAACCAGCTCGCCACTGAGACTACTATGCATTGGTATGTTACTACCCAAGCAGATATGATTGTGGAAGTCAGAGACTCACATGGTGCTTAGGCATGGAATCTATCAAGTGGACAGACCTTGGAACGATGGTGTCCCTGGAGTAACACAGTACTCAATCCAACCACGCGATAACTACACATACCGGTTTACTGTGCAGCAGCAATACGGAAGCTACTTCTATCACGGACATTTCGGTCCTGCATTTGCTGACGGGCAACGCGGTCCCATCTGGATAGAACCCGCTGCTTGGCGGCCAAGACCATACAAGGCTATTTCATCATCACCGCAAGACCTCAAGGCAATGCAGCGTGCAGAAGTGAACCCTCGACATATTGTCATAAGCGACTGGAATGCTGAGCCGATGGATATACTTCTTATCATGTATCGAGACACGGGTATTGTCCCCTGGTGCAGTAACTCCATCGTCATGAATGGAAAAGGGAGGACGTATTGCCACTCTAAAGAACTAATTGAAGAGACAGGGGGATCTGGTAGAAACTCACTTGGATGCAAGGTCCAGCCCAAGCAAGGACTGTATGCCAATGCTCAAGTTTGTGAACCAACAAACGGAGAGCTTGAAGTTGTCGCCGCGGCGGATGGAGAAGAATGGATATGGATCAACTTTATCCATTCTGGAGCACACCATGAGTTACAAATCAGCGTTGATGAACATGAATTCTATGTAGTGGCAGCAGATGGAGAATTTGTCCATCCCCAAAAGGTGCATGCCGCTAACTGCAACCTTGGAGAACGTCTAAGGTACGTGTTTGCCCCTTGGTGAGACCACGATTAATTGACAAGATATGACTAGCATTCTAGTACACCTGAATAAGAGTCCAGGAGACTACGCAATCCGTTTGACGTCCCTTCGAACGGAACAGGTCATCCAGGGACTTGGTATTCTTCGTTATCCCTCTAAAACAAACAACAAAATCACGAAAGTTCCTACTTCGAAACCATGGGTACATCTAAACGGCACTCTGATATCAACATCTTCAACATCTATGGATGAGATGAAACTGGCTCCTTTCCCTGCGAGACCTCCACCGTGGACCTCTGACCAAACAGTAAAGCTCTTTATCAACATGACTGGACCTTCAGCTTGGTCTTTGGGTCTGGGTTCTCATCAAGCATTCCGTCAACAATTGCCGCCTGTTCTATGGGAAGAAAACTCCAGAGGTGGTACGACACTGGGTGTCCAGAACGTACTCAGGAATGGATCTGTTGTTGACATCATCTTCGAAAATGGAGCCAATGTTACGAGTCAGCACCCCTTCCACAAGCATAATCACAAGGCGTGGATTATCGGAACTGGACATGGTGGATTTCCTTGGGAGACAGTTCAAGAAGCCATTGATGCAGGTGCTGCGGACTACTTCAACTTCAATGACCCTCCCATTCGTGATGGATGCCGGCTTGGGAATGCCACCGGAGACTGGACTGTCATTCGCTATGAAATCACGTTTCCTGCTGCGAGCATGTTGCATTGCCACATGATTCATCATTTTGGGGTAAGATACTACTAAGCTCTGTTGTATACAATGCTAACAGTTGTAATGTTGCAGGCTGGACAACAGATAGTTCTTCTTGAAGGAGTCGAAGCTATGGCTCAGGTACCAAACGAGGTAAAACAAAAGGTTCACGCAGACTTTGTGCCAAACCTTCGTTATGGTCCTTTGGATTGATTTGCAGTGGGGAAGTAGGTAGATAGATGGTAAGAGATACTGAGGAACAGACGCCGACAAACACCACAGCATACTTCATGTGTACACAAAGCCCAGGTATTGAGCGTGAAATATCCTTTAGTAACAAACCATCGCCGTCAATCTTTTTATATCACCGACTTGGCTTCAAAGACATGCTCCTTCCACAGGCATGTCCGGTACCCCAGCTCTCTGCATACCACACCACCATACCCTCGCTCTAAACTCAACACCTACCATGCCCACCAGCCTCTCTGCAGGATATCCATAGTCAACACCATCATCAGCCTGCAAATTCTTCAAAAACTGACCAACAAAACTCCCTAGCAATGGTCCTGCAAAGACTTTCGTGAGTAATAATCTTTCGTTGCTCATCGTCCTCTGGCCACCGTATGTTTCCGTCATGATAAGATACCGTATAGCATTTCCAAGAGGGAAAAAGGCAGCCACAGAGCTGTAGTCCCCAGCTGGTGGCTGGAATAGCAGATGAATTGCGTGTGCGATGCGGTAGGCGTAAGTTGTGGCGATTCTCTGGCTTGGACAGTCCATAAGGTCGCGTTTTGTACTGGTCTTTGTTTCTTCAAGTTCACAGAAGCCCAGTGTTGAGTAAACCATTAGACAAGTCATCCAATAATAACAACTCAAGTAAATAACAGCTAGATCGTCGTCATTGTTGGGACGAGGTAGAACTTTCCCCACGACAGTGTAGTCGTAAGTATTGAGAATATCGCCTATTTCTACCTCCCAAGCTAAGAGGCCAAACTCACACTCACGGCATGCATTGTTGAGCCTATCGGCCAGCTCCTCTGATTTCATCGAATGAGAAGCTTGCCGAAGAAAATCCAAGTCTTCCAGAAGACCTGGGATCTCTACCAAGATGTCAATGAGCTTGTTGAGTGGCGAGTTAGTCACTGAGCGCCAAAGCGGTGTTCGCTTCCACTGATGTTGACTGAAAGGTGATCTTGTTCTTCTAGAAATACAGGCATTGATCTATGGCGTTTAGTGTATGGTATCTAAGCCTTTCATGGTTAAACTTACCAGAGTAAGACATCCATCAGCCAACAGCTGGCGACCCATAGAAGACCAGGTATCATCGGGGCCACGACTTAAGATGAGTGCTGTTTCGCCATCGATGTGTTTTTTGAAGCCTTGAGCTGTCGGTCTTCTCGGGTCGTCAATGAAAACTGTGCCAAATAATTGCTGACGTTCTGTTAGTACGGCAACTGCTAGAAGGATCGGGCGGCATACTTCGTAAACTCGCATTAGCTGAATGGCTGCGAGCATGCCGTCCTTGTCTTGTCTGAACGCATTTAAAGAAATGGCCATTTGCTGCAACGCTAAACCGTATGCCTGTTGACTCATTCGTGTAAGTTGCATATCGTTGCTGTTTGCCCCAAGAGTAGCCGTGCTCAGTGCCATCGCAACATATTGAAGAGCGGGCTCTACCCGGCTTAAATCCTCGTAGAGTCGCATTCGCTGAAAGCTCGTTGTACCTGAAGCCTTGAGTGAGAAACCATTCCCTCCTGAGAGATAATCCACCCAGAAAAGTCCAGTGAACTTTTGTGTTCTGGCTGTTCTGACGAGTGAGTCATGCAACGTTATTACAGACGCACGGGGTGGCTTTGAGATGGGTTTTATGTCGAGGCTGTCACTTTGTGACGACTTGGTATAAGATGTTTGTGCTGACCCTTTGCTGTTGAGCCAGATAGACTGCTTATCGTAGCCCCCGCATGGGATGTTTAGAGCGATGCATTGTCCGCAAAAGGGCATTTTCTTATCACACTAGGAGACTCAATACCTGGTCTGGAGGATCCTATGAAGAGAGACGAGATATGGGAGCTGACTTACTCCTTTCTTGCGTTTTCGACATGTGATACATCCCTTGGATCTACCAGGAACACCCACCATGTTTTGGGCTTTAGCTCAACCTTGAGATAGCTGTGAATTTACAATGTGTTGTGTACTATAGACTCAGTCTAGCACTGTACTTGTGTGAATACTGAGTCGGCGTCTAGACTTAGGCTGCTGGGTCACAATCTAAGGTAACGAACCAATCGAGTTTCCAAACAAACGTAGCAGCATGTAGACCCAGTGCTGGCATTTGCGTGTTTAAATGACGGCATTGACTTCTTGTGCTGGCGCAGATTGACTCTCGATGCAGTTTAGCGTCTGAATCCTTCGCACACGTTAAATCGCATTCGCCTTTGTCTGTAAGCGAACAACCTTTTTTAGTGGTATCGACATGTCATCGTAGCCAATCAACATGCACCGAGGAACGGACATCGCTTTCCTGAGACCCTTGAGACACGGGCATACGTTGAGGCTTTGCAGGCGATATTGCAGATCCTGGTTTCTGTCACCAACATAGCCTAGACATATTTCATTCCACGCGTAACTAAAATGTGTATATATATATCGTACTCCATCAGTGTAAATAATCATGCTCATCACTCTACTATCACATTCATCGCTTGACTTCGTTACAGTCCTATCTTGATTACCTACTTACCACATCATAAGCCACCAACACTATGGCAGTCCCAACACGTCCCCCAACAAACGCTTTCGTTGCCAAGGTCCGCAAGGTTTACAATCCCATCGGCTTCTCCAAAGGCTACAACTTCGTCCTATGGTTCATTTTTGCTGGCGCCATGCTCGGCTTCTCTCTCGCACGTATGATGTTCCTCGACTACACAGGTGTCTACTGCAATCCCAACAATCAAGGTGGCGGAGCAGGTCCTGGCGAATGTTTCTCTTACAAGAGTAAAGCTGTTTACCAAATCGGAATAAAGCTTCATCTCTACACCATCATTCCTGCCAGTTTACTTGTTGTCTTCCAGTTCGTACCATTTATCAGGTACAAGGCTCTCATTGTGCACCGCATGAACGGGTACATCGTTATAATTCTTGCTGTCATCGGGACCGCGGGGGCCATCATGATTGCGCCTGTTGCCTTTGGTGGCTCGCTCATGATCAGAGGCTGGGTAGGAACTGTGGCGATAATGTTTGTTGGTTCCCTGGCCCTGGCGATATGGAACATCAAGACGTTGCAACTCGAACAACATCGAGCTTGGATGCTTCGAGCCTGGTTTTACGTGAGTACTCAAGACATATTTCTTGTCTTACCAGTCGCTAACATTAATAGGCTGGTTCAATCATTACTATCCGCTTGATCATGATCCTTTCCGCTTTGATCATGTCCAAGAATCCAAGTTTCAGACAGCCTATGCAGTGCGACAAAGTTGCGACTTTCTACGACGATACAGAGTCTTTGGTAGCCAAATACCCTACGTGTCAGGACTTAGATGCCTGGGTAGCAGTACAAGGCGATATGGGTGGTGAAAGTGCCGAAAACATCTCTGCGGCGCTTTCGTTGGGCTTCTCGCTCGCCGTCTGGATGGCGCTAGCTATTCACGCTATTGGAGTTGAAGTATATGTAAGTTATCATATTATCCTCCCACCCTCTATTACTTGCTAACAAGATCGTAGCTTCAGTTGACACCCGCAGAAACGGAGCGTCTGCGTAAGGTCTCATATCAACGTCAGCTTGAGAGAGGATTCAAGAACCCCGGAAGCAGTGGTCTTACAACTGACCGGCTCGGCGATGCTGAGAAGTGGTCTCCAGGAATCGATGCCGTTGCTTGCCCGGCAGCGAAGCGACTCAACAGCGATTCCTCAGTACCTACTGTTTGAAGTTGTGACCCATGTGGCACTATGGAAGAGATGTAGACTTTCTAAACGTTTTATGTTATGCTCATATTCAGATATTGTTATACCACTGTGGAGTTACTGTCATGGTCATTGCACCTTATTATATATTGATACCATCACGGACAATTATGCTCAGAAACTGATGAGATGCGTTGGCTGTGTGATGTTTTTGTGCGCTTCCCATATCTGGCTAACTTGGTTGGGTGAAATATACAAATGCTATCGCAGCAGGGCAGGTCTAACAACGGGATTACAGTATCACTCAGCAGGATGGCCCTTCGCCATAGGCAAGACATGCTTTGGTAGAAAGATATATTGAAAGCACACTAACGTATCGGAAACGCAATCATTCAACATGTCTATGAAATACTTTTCGGTCATAACTCAACAAAAGAACGATATGAACCTCCCATGAACTCATCACATCATAAACGTTACACCACCAAATCAGTACTGCTCCTTTCTGTCCAACTTTCCGATCAGTTTTCCACCATCAAGAATACTTCCAAACATGGCAGCTTCAAACATATAGTTGACTTGCCAAGCATGGTGATTTGCATGTGCAATCAACCAAACCATCTCCAGCACTTGACCTTTGACAAAAAGCTTGGCCATTCTCAACCTTGATCCCTCAGCGAGCTTGAGCTCGGTTGCTTCATCAACTTTGCCTCTACGAACGTACTCTAGAGGTCCTGTGACGAGATACCACCAGAGTTCCTTAAGAAGAGGCTCTTCGTTGTGACGGGCGAGATGCTCGTGAACATGATCGCAGGTATCCTCTCCATTGCATGTGTACTTGGCATCAAGAGGGCGACTGAAGCCAGTGAGACGGAATTTCTTGTCAAAGACCTCATCAAAATCAGCCTCACTCTGAGGCTGAGCAGGAGTCTTCCTCGCCTTCTGCCAGCCCAAGAGAGCACGGCGGAAAAACATGTGTCGATCGTTCTGAATGTGCCAAGTGTAAAGCGCAGCGCACATTCTAGCAACAGGCTCGTGCCATCGCTGTGTAAGCATCCTAGCGCCCATCACAGCGTAGGCATCGTAGACCTTCCTTAGAACGTCTTCGCTGACAATCCCTGTCTCTGTAATATCGGTGACGTTGAGGAACGAGTTCATCACCTCCGAGTTGACGAGATCGCAGCCCACGTCAATAACATCGGTTCCTGGCGAGCTAAAGACAAGATCTGCCATGACGGCTCCAGCGTCAAATCCTCGCGCTGTCGCTTCGGCTGCCATGCCAAGAAGACTACTCTCAGACAGCGAAACGATCTGCGCGGTCCGCCTGTCTAACCGAGCCGATCGGTTGAGAAGATTATCCTTGTGCTTCTTCTCCAGGGCGATCTTGCCCTGAATGTACCTCTTGCCAATGGCGACGGCATCACGACGTTCTCGGCCACCGGGTGTTCGAAGCGCATGGGGATCGTTCAAACCTTTCTCCAGCAGTGGTTCGAGGTTGGGGAAAACGTAGTTGTAACCATGCTCATAGTAAAAGGCCATGTCAGTGACATAGTTGGAGAACATGGTATCGGAGTCGGCAGCACCCATGAGTAGACTAGCGATGCCGCAGCCGAACAGGGCATTAGTGGTCTTGAGAGCTTCGGGCCAGTGCTCTGCGCCAAGGATATGGAGGACCTCTTCAGAAACAGGACTCAAGCCGGCGCCTTTCGGGGGCAGCACGTTGCCGATAGCATGCTGGGATTGCTTCCATTGCTCTAGCTCAGGTGAAAGTTTCAGCTGAGTAACCCTGGATCCAGAGCCAAGAGATGAGGATCCAGAAGAAGCTCCCGAGGATTCATCGATGTCTTCAAAGACCTCAATCACGAAAGTACTGGCAAGGTTGGATAGACGCTGGAGATCGTCGACGGTGCCGCGACCGATGAGACTTCTAGCTTCAGAATATCCGATGTGCACAGGGTGCTTGGCTTTGGAGTGTCGGTCGAGTAACCTTCCAATGCCACGGCCCCGGAGACCCTTGCCCCAGAAGTATGGGTACTGGGGAAGCTCAGGAGAAGAAGAAGAAATAGAAAGGTCCGAGTGTTTGCGGGAAGAGGATGGCTTGACTTTGATTTTGAGCCCGTTGAGGTTAAACTCGTCCCAGTAGCTCTGCTGAGGCCAGGGTAGACACCAGGGGAAGGACATTTTGATCGACAACGGGGAGATTAGATCGCTTATGATAGTGTAGATAGTTCACGATAGTGAGAAGTCTGAGCGTATTCATCCTTACTAGGGCGGTTTGATTCTCTTCTTTTATATAAAAACCTCTACTGTTATCTCGGGGATAATACGACTTGAAATCCGCAGCTATAGTATGTATTTGCTCATGTTGAAACAATTATAAAATCGCCATCTCATACAAAATAGCTGTAAGAGTTGGTTCGTCAATTCTTTCAACTCCTATGATTATGTATGTTGGTTGAGACACAAGAGCTAGCTAGGGGGGCCCAGATCCAGAAAACAGGGATGAGCCAACGAAAGGTCTCGTGTGCCACTCCTTGTTCGCATTTTACACAGGACTTGTCCAAGATAGAAACAACATGCAGTGACGATCGCGAGCGATTCGAAGGTGGTGGTGGAGTGTAAGACATTATGTGTGCGTGTGTGGTCAAGAGGGTTCAAGACCCTGGACAGCTTCGCGTCAGATGTTTCACTAATATAGCCTACCCTTTTGTTAATCGGCGACACCCAACTTGCGACGAAGTTCTTGAGGTCAGGATGATTCTTTAGGGGGTATAGAGTAGCAATCTCAGATTTGATCGGAAGGATGACTCTCGGAAGGATTAGCAGATCGGGATTTGCGGAAGGAGACGATGCTGACGTGGGGGCCAAGAACGTTGCATCGCCATGTTGCAATCACCAACATGCAGGTTAAAGTGATGGCGCCAACACTGATAATGGGTGGACTTGAGGAGAATAAACCCTTGGATTGGCGTTTCGTTTACTGCAGTAGAGGCTCTACCCGGTAGCTGATGCCAGGGGGCTATGCCGTGTGCGGTATAACTCGGCAGTTGGAGTCTCCACGTTTAATCGGAGCCAAGCCAATATCTTGGCTACATGTGCAGATTTCCCTCATAACCATCGCTCGAACGGAACCCCTAACCCTTGACAGGTTGGGAATGTTGGGTCTACCGAGGTATTAGTCAGTGAATGTCCGCGGGCGGTGAGTGAGACATTGACTTGACGTACTGCTCAACATACGTAACCCACAAGTGCCGCGTCTGGATTCAAGACCCGGAACGGAAAAGTGGCATTTCCCGTGTGGGCAAACATTTAGAAGCTTTCTCCTTTTTGTCTCTGTCTCTGTCAATAGAAAAAAGTGATGAGTCGCAAGCCCGAGTTACAGAGTGTATGCATGTCTCGCTTATACGCGACGCAAAAGGGTAGAACAGTCTTCATCATACTCTGTACCGAACTCGACCACACAACAAACAGTATGACAAATTCCCAGTCTCTAGCCTCATCTTGTCACGATGCCCAATCTTGATCCATGTTAGCTTCACGCGCTAAATTAGACGGCCCCTCCCCCCATGAAAAAGCACGATGATGGTTCTCGATAAACCCCCGGCCCGGGCCTCTCTCATTCTCGTCCACGCCAGGGCATCGCCACGAGCGTTTATCCAACTCATGGCTGTAAAGTTTACTGTGAACAAGCCTTTTCCCTCCCAACGCAAACGGTATGAGGCCCCGAATTAAACTTTCCCCGGGATTCGAGTGCCGTCGACTTGACTCTTCGCTTCCCGACGCGTTTCGCTGTGTCAGGTAGACAAACAAATTTGATCACCAAACCTGAGTCTAGGTTGCTGTAGATAGGCTAATGGGCCTGACCCTGCTGAGTAAATCGGTAAATCATTGCCAGATTGCCATTCCTACCATGTCCAAACCCGGCCTCTTAGTGGAACATATTGTATTGGGCCGCATTCCATGGCCTTGGCGGGTTTTCTTCTTTTCTTTTTCTCTATTTCTTCTGCTTCCTCGTTTTTCTTTTTCTTCTGCTTTGCTGGTTGTTTAGACTCTTTTCGGTAAACTACGAATAAAACAAGTACTGCTGTTGCTACTATTACTACTACCGTGTCTCTCCCACGTTCCATCTGGTCTGGTCTGGTCTGGTCTGGTCTGGTCTGGTCTTGTCTTTTTTGTTCTCCATTTCCTAAACTTGCAACATCCATCTACGCTGCACCCTCCCCTCCCCTCCCTGCAGACTACTGCAGACAACGAGTTTGTGACCAACAACTATCGAACCAACCATCCACAATCACACAAAGACATTGCAGAATCCACCCACTTACTCGCTCACCTGTTCACCACCGATCTGACTAATGGCTCCATCCGACGGACTCTCTTCGATCCAATACCGATCCATTGATCTATCAGCCCGCGAAGTGAGATTGCTAGAGCTGCAGCCATCTCCCACCAACGACATCAACGACCGCATAGTCTGTCGCCTCGTTCATGAGAAATTGACCGATTCTCCTGACTACATGGGCCTCTCAGCCCTGTATGGTGACATCACAAATACAGAAACCATCGTCCTCAACGGCAGTAAGGTCGCCATCCCTCTAGACCTTGCTGAGGCGCTACGCTATGTCCGTGATGTCTTCCTAGGCAGGCGGATTTCCACTGCCCACTCTACATCGGCGCTCGACCTCGAACTGCAAAGAAATAATAACGCCACAGCCCAAGACCAACAACAAGAATCGCCGCCGCCTTCACCCACAACCAAGCGTCCCGGCTGGCTAAGGACATTTCTCAAGAAACTCGTTGATCCAAGCTCTGCCAAGGCTGACAAACAACCTCCTTTGCGCATCTGGGTCGATCTATTATGCATCGACAGGAGAAACAAGCGTGAGCAGGCTGAGCGTCGCGCCTCCATGGCTCGCGCATACCGCCAGGCGAGGTTGGTGGTAGGATGGCTAGGCCCCAAAGACTCGACATCTGACCTCGCCATCGAGATCATTAGAGCATGGGATAGCTGCATGCCTGCCAATTTCGGAGAACCCGGTGACCGTGAAGCGAACCCGAAGAACTACGCGCCCATTCTTCAGTGGATGGGCCCTGTTGCTCATCTTAGCGACATTCCTGAGGGAATCACCGACCCTACAGAGGTGCCTAGCTATAAGGCTATCTCCGCGTTTCTCAACAGGCCATATTTCCGGAATACGTGGATCCTTGATGACATTGCAATGGCAGCGTTCCCCACGTTTATGGTGGGTGATGGCATCGTGTCTTGGATGCAGATCCTGCGTCTCAACCGCGTGAATGAGGACATCAAGGACCACGGCGCGGAAATGTTTCCGAGTGAGCTCAGGCCTTTGCTGGAGTATATGCCTCTTGGTAGTGTCTATACATTTCTTAAGGAGTTTGATCGACGACAGAAGCAAGAGGAGGGCCAACCTCCGATGTGCTCTACGCCAGCCAGTTCTATACGGAGTTCTGTTTCGATGACAGCTTTGAAGACAAAGCAAAGATAATACCACGTCTTTTTTATTTACATGCATCTTGTACCTCGATTGTTTTTACTTTGCTTTTACTGTCACGAGCGGCAAATGACCTACGGGTGTTATGTTACTATATCTCCCTTTGCATAATATCGACTGAATGTTCAACTTAGCGATGTCGTTTATTAAGTCTCTAAATATAGAATATTTTACACTAATCTTAACGACTTCTCACCGAAGTGATCTCTTCTGGAAGCATTTCAGCAGCGGTTCGAAGCGGGTGTACATGCCCGACCAACGCAGTTACATTGCCACCAAGGCATAAACCTTCATCACTGTCTAGAACAACTTATAAACACCACTTTGAAAGTGCAAAACTTCGATAGTCAATCAACACTCGCGAATAATAAAGGCCTCGACTTTGAAGTCATGCAGATTACAAGTCACAAGTAACATATCGGCAATTTCACTGCCGGTACGGCAAAAAAAAAAAAAAAAGCCATCGTCGTCATGGAATGCCAGGATGCAAGGGAAGGACAATCGTCTGTTCTCCAGGTTTCAGCCACTAACAAGATTCCCTTCCGTTGCGCCACCGGATGATGTCCGTTGACGGTTGCGGTGATTCCCAAACTCTAATTGGACCACGTACGATCATCCTTTGTTCTAGAAGGTCAAGCTGACTGTCACTGGAATGCTGACTTTGATTAGAATGTCAGCATGTCTTACATGCACAAAGAGAAAGACCTTCGAGAACGGCAAGGGTGTGGGAGTTACTCGTCGGATGATACTGAGATGCCAAGTCGCGCTAATCAATAGGCTGAACAAGTTCCTGCTTTGCCATGTTTTTGTTTTGAGTTTTGGGTAACTGAAGATCTCGAACTCGATCAGGCGGACAAGGCGGATATCGATGCAGATCCAGAAGCGAAACCTGATTTATTTTCTACTAGGTATCGATTGCCGGTTCTGCTTCACTTCCAAAAACAGCATGGCGAGAATGTTTGTCTCCGATGGTCAACGGATAGAACCCTTCCGGTTACATCCCTGCCAAGAATGGAGGCGCTGCAGGGTTGAAGCTACATTGATTTGCCAGTAAGGTCGAGCACCTGAGTCGTCTGGCCTTTGTGCATCATTATCGTTGCTTTTCAGGGCTTCTAATATTCCCCGTTAATCCCATCCACGGTCGTTTTGGGCTGTTGGTGGACATGCCGCCCGTTCCTGGATCAACTGGCATTCTATTTGGTCTATTGTGCTAATAACTAAAATCGACATTGGCTATGGGAGTCGCAGAATTCGGGGGAGCGTTTGAGTGTATCGAGTGCCGATCATTGCCCCCATCTTCTGTATTTGAGGAGCTGATATTGTTAGACGTCGAAGTAGCACTCTGTAGCTCTGCTTGCCCATTGGCTGCCCACCCAGTATTGTGCATCTCTTGGAAGCTCCAGCTTGGATTGAAGCCTGGGCTTTCCCACGCGTGACTCACGCGCTCGTACATCTCGTCAATCTGTTCCAGTGTCATCCTACTAGTCTCATAAACCATGAACCAGACGAAGACGATAGCAAGTATACAAAAGGTACCCCAAATGAAGAAGATCTTCAACCCAAACGCGTCGGCCCTTCTTCCCAATATAAACGGAGGCGCGTATGCTACGGCAAAGTTCAAGAGCCAGTTCGCTGTGGTTGACACCGACATTGCCTTTGCGCGTAACTTGAGAGGGAAGATCTCTGAAGTGACAACCCAAGTGACAGGCCCCCACGATGAAGCATAAAAGAAGACATTTATCGCACAGCAGACGATGAGTGCCATGTTGGACGCGTTTCCGAGGTCTTGCGATGATTTCTCGTTTGCTGTGGATACGGCGCCGATTATAAACTGACATACTGCCATGCCCAATGCACCAGCCATGAGAAGTTTTCGTCTTCCCCACGATTCGATAACGATGAGACCAGGTATTGTGCAGACACAATTAACGATGATCATGACGAGGTTGATGATGAACGGATTGCTAACACCGGATCTACTGAAAAAGGTTGTACCGTAGTACATGACGAAGTTGATGCCGGTGAGTTGCTGCAACATTTGCAATACACATCCTGTCAGGGTCCGATGCCCAAGGGAGGAGTTACTCGTGAAGAGAGCTCGGTATGTATCTTGACCAAGTGTCATCTCATACTGATGGTTGGCAATGATCTCCTGTAGTTCGTTCACGAGAGCAGGGTGAGTAATGTCGAGCCTACGGAACCGACTGAGGGAAATGCCAGCGTCGTCGTTTCGTCCTTTCTTGACCAAGAAGCGAGGCGTCTCTGGGAGTAACATGATGCCGAATGCGAGGATGACACCGGGCACAAGTTGCAATCCTAGAGGGATACGGTAGGCGGCTGCGCTGTTCATTCCTGATGTAATCACGTTGATAATGGTTGCACCGAGAATTCCAACCGTGATAGAGAGTTGATAAGCGCAGATGATGCTTCCTCTGATCCATTTTGGTGCCGTCTCAGATTGATAAAGAGGCACGAGAACTGATGTGGCTCCTACAGCAACACCTGCTAAAGCCCTATAATGCACCAAAATCAGCATAACTAAAATGACAAAGCTGAAAGGACTTAAACTTACCTGCCAACCAGTAACATGGGAGTTGCTTGAGCACACACCTGAAAAATAGCCCCGATACAGAATGTTACCACGGCAAGAAACAACGTTTTGCGTCGGCCGATACTATCGCCAGCTGGGGCAGCAAGTATTGAGCCTACAACAGCTCCGCCACTAAGAATAGCGACGATAAGAGATGAGTCTATGGGACATAGATCAATGTGGTCATTTTCGTCTCTGCAGGTTTGATCGGTGGCAAAGTCGTTCTGGAAGACGTCCATGGCAAGGATGCCATTGATGACTCTGATGAAAGAAACAGGCCATTGTTAGTTGAGTTCAGTGAGGTTATGAAAAGTGAAGGGGTGACGATGATAAGGTATGCATCGCGCGACGCGTCAAGGATAGAGCGACGAGGTTCGAAGTACTTGTTCAGGTCGCGTCATATAAGCCTGCATGTGCAGACCGCGCCGCAACGACTTCTCCGAAAGAAGCAACGACAGGTAGACAACAAGATATTTTACGAGAGAATAATTCGAGAAAGATCAACTCACCCCACATCGTAGCCAAAAAGCAAACCCCCTGAGGACACAAACAAACCGACAAGAATGGCGCGTATCGACGAGCCAGCAAAGTTTTCGGGCTTATGCCAGCCCATGGCGCGTGCCATGACGAGATATCATTGACTGTTAGTAAACGAGTGAGAGGAACTGTACTTGAGATACTTGAGAGTATGTATTGCAAAAAATAAATGAACGAATGATGCTTTTTCTTTGCACGACCTGAACCAATGGGGACGCCGTGGAACGAGGCGGAGAAGCTAACTTGGGGCAAACGGAAGAAAAAAGACTCAAGACCGGTGAGTCCTTTATTGGCTAAAGATCAACCCACAATGACTCGACACGGTGGAGTTAAGAATGGACCCTTGATGTGGTGACATGACGATAAACTGATGATAAAAAAGAGGAGACATTTAGGTGGAACAAAAAGCAAAAGAAGAGGTCCTACCCGGGTTCGAACCGGGGACTTCGGAAGATGTTTTCGATCGATGATCAAAATCCAACGTCCTAACCACTAGACTATAGGACCTTGAGTTTTATTTACAACCAGAGTCGCAAAGCTTATATATATGCTATGTTGATCACTTAGTTTAACTCGCCTCCATCTGCAAGTTCTCGCCAGTTGTTTCACTCAGCCTTCTCATTCTTATTAAAATACACTTTTAACAAGCAGCTTAAACTATAGCTTTGAGACTTCTTTTTAGCCCTGCTTCTGGACTTGCCAGTATCTACTGAACTCTTCAGTATCTCCGAATTAAGCCGCCGATTGAGAATAGGGAATTTAATACATGGGACGATTTAGGGCAAGGTTTAGCACATCGACGAAAGTGAACAAGCACCAATTCGTTGCGCGAGCGGACAGTATTGACACACTATTATAGTCTTGAACTCTCTGTGCTATAATTTGAAGACTTTCCATTGCAACCGGAGTAGATAGTCTAAGTGACACGTTCACATAATCTCAAACAGTGATTATGTAGCCCCAGTCGTTTTCCCGACCGAGCCCATCTAATAAAACTTGCGGTCATCAAAAGACTCAAACTTCTCACTGATGATCTTTCTAGTCAGCTCCATCAACTGATCACCAAGTTTCTCATCCTGCGATTTCTCATTACCCAGCTCCGGCACAGCAGGAGGGCAAATATACTGGCCCGACTTGTCAGTCATCGTTGCGGCGTACATTGCGCTGGTAGCGCCCTGGAATTGGTCTTTCTTGAAAGGCTCCATGCCAACAGACATCGCGTATCCAGCAAGAGGGTACCTGCAACAAGTATTAGAGGATCTATCGGATATACAGGGGAATAGGATACATACGCTTCATGAATGTGCTCCAAGCTCTGTCTCGTGCTGACGAAGCCAGGATGAGTAGCGTTCATCAGAATTTTGGGCGAGCCAGCCTTGGTCACGTTACGATCAAAGTAGCGAGTATACAGAATATTTGCCAATTTCGATCGTCCATACTGAGGGTTTGGTCCAAGGTCGGTGTTGAGCTCTTCCAGGCTCTCAAACTTGACGTCGCTGGGGGCACCCTGGTGGGCATTGGAAGCTTGGTTTACAATTCTCACAATGCCATGCTTCTCTGAAGTCTTCTTGAGAAGCTCTAGGAGGTAAGATGTAAGAAGAACATGACCAAAGTGGTTCGTGGCCATGTGTTGATCGACACCATATGATGAAAGCTGATAAGTCTGAATGCCTCGACCGGCGTTGTTGACGAGGATATCAAGACGATCAGTCGAGTCCTTGATTTGATCAGCAGCCTTTTTGACTTCGGCCCAGTTACTCAAATCGCACTGGACCCATTCTGTACGGTCAGCCTTCTCCTGTCCGAGTTCTTCAGCTACAGACTTCTTGGCGCCTTCGACGACTTCCTTAGATAGCGAAAGGATGAAGATCTTGCTGATGTCGTGGGTAAGGAGGGTATGAGTAACACCATAACCAATGCCTTCGCTTCCGCCCGTCACGACGGCCACTTTGCCGGATAGGTTGGGGGTTTCTGAGAGGGAGAATTGGTGGGTGGCAAGCTGTTCAGCGGGGCCACCAAAGTTCTCGGCGATGGTGTTCTGGGAGGGTTAATAACAATGCTGGAAGTTAAGTCACTGAGGAAGCTTACCTTGACGGTGTCGATTATGGAAGCCATTGTATTTGTCTGTGTCCTTCTCCAGAAAAGACAATTGTTCTGAGATTGTACAAGTGGGAGTTTAGTCAACACAGGAGTTCGAGTAGCGCGGTTTAGTAGCCCCGTGGATAGTCTTCTGCCAGCGGATATGTTTACAGTCTTCATTTAAAGATATGGACAAGGAAGATAGTTATACAGGCTTTTGTTGCTGGTAAAAGTACATATACTATCTGACATGAGAACCATGAATCACCACTCTCCTTTGAGTCAATGACGTACATGTTACAGCCATGACGAGGACAACTGTTATGCAGTGAGATGAGACAAACATTCTCGCAATAATCTGTGGCTTGTCTTCGAGCTTGGCATTCTTTTTGGTATTTGTCTTGCGTTCCACGTGTCATGCTTGCTTTCCTGGGGGTGACTATTTCGACCGAGCAATTTAGTGTTGCCTTCGGCTTCACTTGCTGACCAGTGACCGCAACCAATACCACGCTGTCTTATGCTTACAATTTAAGGTCTGCATAAATGAAAATAGTAAAATTAAACATAAAAGTTACTCGGCCTTTGACAAGTAAACATCATGGTAGGTCTGGTCCAGTTCCCTCGCGAACATCCCCTCCACAGCCTTTCGCATAATGTTGCCCTTTGCTGTTCTTGGTAAAGTCCCCTTTGCTACAACGAAAACGAGACGCACATCGTCAATCCGCTCATGGAGATATTTTCGTTGATGGAACGGCGCAATCCGCTGGATGATCTGCTGCTTGAGTGCCAGCAACGTATCGTCGTCCGCCTGCAAGATATCGTCATTCTTTGCCTCGACCACCATGGCTGGCGCAGGACGTCCAGAACCAATGACAGATACAGCACTGATGAGGTCGCCCTCGCATACTTGCATTGCTTCCGACTCTAGAGAACCTGCGTCGCAGACCAAAGCCAGCTGCATCTTGATTCTGTCGTCAACTCTACCTTTGTAGACATATTGATCGACATCAACTTGTTCAAAGAGATCGCCGGTATGAAACATGCCGTCTGATTTGTCCCTCAGAGAGTGATGAGGGCATTCGTCTGCCTCTTCTGGAACAATAAGCTCAAAAAGCCGGTTCGGCGAAGATGCGGATTCGCTCAAGGGGACGAACCGGCACCCCGACTCAGGTAGTGGCGATACATGGGGCGATGTCGACGAGGACATCATTGACAGTCCAATTTCTGTTGAACCATAAAGATTTATCAGCTTCAGCCCATTTTCGCGGGCCCAAGCCTCGTCTTTGGGTTCGAGGACCTGGCCAGCAAAGTTGATACTGTCAAGGCTCTGGAGCATTTTCAGGAACGGGCGTCTCTCACGTGCCTCTTGAAACATCGCAGTCAGCAGAACGGGAAAGGTGTTCAGTATGGTTAGGCCTCCCTTGGAGATCATGTGTTCAAGCTCGGAAGTCGGGTAAGGAATGCTAGTAGGTGGAATTAAGCAACCACCACTTGCCAAGGTTCCTGAAAGATTGATCGTGTTGCCCAAATGAGTATGCGAGCCCCTGGGTCACCGTTTAGCTTCATGACCCGAATAGTATGGATGAAAACTCACATAAAAGATGCAACAGAGGCAGGTTTGTAGTTCATATGTCTGTGCTTTCGGATCAAACAGTCCATCCATCGCACTGTCTGCGGAACCAGTTTCGGCATCCCGGAAGTTGATCCTGAAGTATGAAAGATAACCAAGACTTTGTCGCCATCGGTAGAGGTGGTTGTACCGAGTTGCACGTCCGCAGGGCAATCTTTTCCCAAAACTATACCAGTAGAGAATGTGGGGATAGGACATCCCTGCACCAGTGGCTCACAAACGGGGTCGTATAGCAGAGCAGCTGCGTTACTGTTGCGAAGAAGGTCATAGACAACGGAAGGGTCTGTTATCCGAATGGAGAATAATTGAGGGATGAATCCAGCTCTTTGGAGTGAGAGATAATGCAGCAAGTCCTCATAAGACCATCCTCTCATCCTGAAACAGTGAGATGGAACCAATCGGGGATACTGAATAGACTTACCAAAGCCCGACTACAGCGCCTTTTGCAATGCCTACTTGCGATAGTTCTGCGATCCATTTTTGCGCAGCAATATTGATGTTCTGCCAATGCTTTGCGTATGAAACTGTTTCGAATTCATTGTTAACGGATTCCGAGTTGACGTGTCTTATGGCTGGAGAATCGCCTTGAGACTGTGAGAGAGACTCAATTACTGAGAGTGGTGTATGAAATGTTCGCATCTTGATCTATTGCATGCTAATGCGTTCTTGGCTATAGAATTCGATCAATGTCATGTTTTTATAGTCGTTCCGAAGAACTACGCCTCTCTACAGATACGGTCTCACTCAGCACCAACAGGCCCGATGCGTCGGTCGAGTCCATATGTGAGAATTTAGGGCAGGAAGGATGCGATCGTCACGGCAATACGGCATTGCGAGTTCTCATGTAGCTCATAGTGATACTTTAGAATATTATCGGTTCTGCGATTATTAACCAAGTCACGACAACCTATCAACATCTAATATAATGTGACTGATGATGCTGACTGTGAGAGGCTTGACTAAAAAGGCAGTGGAGGTTTGAGGTTGCCTCATGTACATTTTCTTTTGTGGATGTGATTTTCAAGTGATTTCCTTAGGAACGAGGCGACGAACACGGTAAATATATACAACTGTGTTTTCACTGCAATTTTAACCCACTCCGAAGCAATGTGTGCTTTGGCTGGAAAAAACCAGGGAAATATGAGTTAGCAGAGGCGCAGCTGATCAAAAGTTCGTACGCTGAGCCACACTGAGTGCACTAGCTATGTGCTCAAGGAATAAAATAATTCAGTCACTTTATGCCATTTTCGACCCTCCCTTTGACTATTTATTTCCTGCATCCCAAGCTTATGTACCAAGTTTCCGGTCATCTCTCCGCCTGTGTGGTCCACCTCAGCGCTACACAAGGCCGCTAAAGACCAGACTCAGCAGAAGAACGCAATGGGTAACAAGCTCGTATCGGCTAAGTGTGTTAAATGTCTCGATCTGCTGACGTAGAAATGATTGACCAGGTAGTCATCAGTCAAAGCCCACCAGGATGATAAACTATGGGTCCCTTTGTTCCACTGCTGTTGACCAAGTACATGCTATCAAAGCAGAGAAGCAGTTTCACAGCATAGACCATGTCACAATTGTGCTTTGAGAGCCCAAGGATGTAGTGGAATGGCCCCTCACTGTCTCGGCCACAGTGCATGTGGAGTTGCACGGGTTAACTTGCATATTGGTGGTCAGCAATCTGCTGATTATTGCATCTCGACAGCCTCAGTTTCTTGACGCAACAAGAGGTTTCCCCTCGGACAGCGGTTAATTTATATAAAGAGTCGATAGCTTTGGATGAACCGTTTATCGTGCGCACCCATAATGATGGCTCAGCGGTGGTTGTCTTGGCCATGAACTACCTAGACTAGCAGCAAAGTTACCATGCTGTCCATGTCTCGCTACAAGCGTAAGACGCCCTGTAGTCACTCACTGCGTAGGGTCACGCTCACAGGTCACGGGCGTCCATCCACACACTAATCCTGTTTCTCTATCCACGCGACCACTTAAACCTCAACAAAATGTCTCTTTGAAGTTGTGTAGCCATGCACATGCAAACCCAACTAATGAGAGACGCTGTGTTTGCAGCCCGACCTGAACCCCCCAATAGAACAGTGCGATATAATACACAAGGCGATACCTGTACGCGTAAACACTGGGCGAACAAGGCAGCGACAGCAGAGCCTCAATAGGATTAATTGTTGGAGGGTTCGTGAGCATTCCATTCTTAACCTAACAACGCTAGCTTTGTCTGTCATTTCTTCCCCAAGCCATCTCTGGCGTCATCACATTTTCTCAAGATTTTACAACTGAGTTATGGACATAACTTCCATACACTCTCCAAGCCCAGTGAACCCTGTCGAGACCCCAGATCAACACCCCGAGCCGTATCGCGATGGCGTCATCAACCCCGCAGCAAAGCGCAGGCCTGGGCATCAGTCAAGGAGGCCAAAGTCGACCTCCTGGAGATGATCGCGCGCCGTATCTAGAAGACTATCCAGATAACCAACAGAGAAGAAAGAACAGTAGTAGACAGCGAGTACCACCCAGGCAACATCATAGGAACCCGCCGAGGCAGCGACGAGTACACTCTACTGACGACTACCACGTCAATTATGCTGCCGATGCACAACCCAGTTTTCTTGAATCCCCGTTCGCGCCTGTACCTCGGAGTGATGACCGTTACCGCCAGCATGAGCCTTACCAACAGGACCCATGCCCATGGTATCCTCAACCAAGCCCTGGAGAACCTTCCACTTATCCTGCCAATTATTCTGCTTCATACTCCTACCCCTCTGACCCTTACAGCTACTTCCCTGGCACTTCGCCTCCTACCATGACACCTTACTCACAGCCAGGACCATACAGCCAGCCGCCTATGGAGTTTGACCAAGACTACACCACAGCCGTTACATACGAACCTCCACCGCCTCCGCCTCCATATCCTGAGTACCCCACCCGAACACCTAGACGACCACCTCCTCAACCGCTGGCCCCCAGACAGCCAGCCTCCAGTCCAGAATATCTCATGAGAGGTGCGATACTAGAGGTCCCTGGGCGACCCCCAAAGAAGAGAACATCAAGTCGAAGGAAAGACGACACCTCATCATCAAACGACCAAAGAACGCTACTGGTAATGGGCCAAGTCTTAGATGGACTTAATAGTCTTCAAAGGCAGCTCGAAGACAGATCCTCCGAAGTTAGATCTGACCCAGGAAGGTTTTTGTCAACTCGCCGACCCAGAAGTGTATCAACCACGAGCCAATATGCCATGGAAGAGACAAGATCGCTCGACGTGGAGAGACAAGAACGAGATCATTTAGTGGGTATCATCAATCGATTACTCGAAGACAGAGAGAGACAAGGGTATCGAAACCCTTATTTACAATCACAGAGAAGGGACATAGCTGCCCTAATTGAGGACAGCATTGGGCTGAATGAGAATGAAATGAACAGGGCCTTGATCAGGCATGGCGATAGCAAGGAAATCGAGTCTAAACTCGACACCATTCTGGATCTTCTAGTCGAACGCAGATCGAATAACGGCCAGACTCTCCGTCCAATTTTACAGAGATACCACTCGCAGAGACAAGATCATTCAGGTCCAAGGGCAGACCAGACAGTCATCTCTATCAGCTCATCGCGAGAGCCCAACTTGCGCAGACACGTCTTGCAACGTCGTGCATCTGTCACTCAGCCCGTGACCAGGGAACGGCAATATGTCCAGCACCACACAACACATTCATCAAACCAAGGTCGTATTCGAGTGAGGCCCAGCAAAGCAGCCGAGCAAGCAGTTGAAGATTCAGACAGTGAACTAGAGGAAGACTACGATCTGTTCCAAGGCTACGAGACACAGGACAGTCCTGTCCAAGAAGATCTTCGAGCCAGACGTTTAGGTCTAGCACGAGATATGGAATACGAAAACGCCAGGAGTGAAGCAGTATCAGAGCAGCGACATGGTACCAATATACAACGTGTCAGTAGGAGACTATCGGAGGGCGGTGAGCAGAGAATGAAACCGAGATATTACGCCACTGTTGAGACCGTGGAGGATGATGACGATGATGACGACGATGGTATCGAAGATCAGGTACCAATTCCGACTCGTTCCTCAATAGCTCGTAGACCAAAGGTCGAGCAGGGAGACAGAAAGATACCGCATGTGCCTGATCCACCTATTTCTATTGTTGGCCAGAGAGGGGGGCAAAGAGTAAGGTTCGATAGTGCTTGAGACTGTATGAGTTATGATGTTATTTATGTAGAAGCGATAATGAAATTACTACTTCCCTGTGCGAAGAACGTGTGACAATATTTTAGTGATGTGAAGCTATTATTCTATCGGCTGCAAGCTAGTAGAGTGAGTATGCTTACATACCTTGCGCTCCTTAATAACGTTGCCCAAGACATTCAGCTGTCCGTCCTACCAATTGGGTTCCGAGATGGGGACCACTTCAGTTGTCGGAAATTCCGTCGGCTTGATCACTTAACGTTGTCGAGTGAGAGCATGGCTTACATTATTAAGGGATAACGTTAGTGACTGTTGCCAAGACAAAATCCAAGACTAGAAATCGCGTTATCGACCAGGCGTAGCTTATTCTATGGGGTTTGAGGTAAGATCGTTAACTTGGCACTTGGGACTATAAAACCAATCCTCCACCCTAATCTTGGAATTCTAGCTCTTGGAAAACCTTGGTTTCAGCTGCCAATTCCATACATCTCACACATTCCTCTCATACAAGGCATTTGTCTACGCTAAATCATCCAGTATATAAACACCATGGACCGTCCCAATAAAGCTATCTACATGCTCTCCGAGGGCAACCACGAGACTCGCATCATTCAGGAGCCATACATACCTAAAAGCGCACAATCACTGGTTGATGTGCAGTACTCAGGAATTAACCCTGCCGATACGCGTCACATGTACATGAATATGACAAACTACGTTGCTGGTTATGAGTTCACAGGAACCGTCAAGCAAATCGGTCCAGAATCCCCCTTTAAGATTGGTCAAGATGTTTTCGGTATTTCACTCATGTACGACCGTCGACCTAATTATCTCGGCGCTCATCAGAGCTTTCTTCTCGCAGAACCTTTGATGACGTTTCTGAGACCAGACCATCTCGATCCCATCACAGCCGTAACGCTTCTCGCCGGTGGAGGCACGGCGATGGACGGCCTCTTCAATGTCCTGGGATATGGGTTTTCACCTGCTGATATTCCTGGCGACAACCCAAAAGATGAACCGATCCTCATCTGGGGTGGTGCTGGCAGTGTTGGGCAAGCCGCTATCCAACTTGCAAAAGCAGCTGGTTTCTACCCGATTATTACGACTGCCTCAACACAAAACCATGAGACAATGAAGGGAATCGGTGCAAGTCACACATTTGACTACAAGAGTCCAACTGTTACAAAAGACATTCGGTCTTTGCTTGAGTCCTCGGGCTGGTCGCTGAAAACTGTCTTTGACGCAGTTTCCACAGGTCTGGGAGTTTTCGAAGGCCTCACACAAGAGCAAGAGAAAGAAATTCAGGACAAATACGACCAAAGTTCATCCGGCATGGCTCGTCAATGTTGCGATCCCAAGGTCCCCTCAAGCGAGTTGCGTCTGACTTCTGTTCTTCCAGTCAAGAAAGATCCGACTTATGCATTTTGTCTCAACTTCCGTCCTGTAGAGGTTCTGGACATCGGCAATGAAGGGGCTGAGTGGAGTGAAGAATTCAAGCAGGCTGAAGTAGCCAAGATGAAAACGTGGCAGGCGCGCATTGAGAAAGGAATCGAATGGCTGGTTCAGAATCATGAACAATACTGGGAACCGCCCAGGACCAGGGTTGTCAAGGGCGTGGAAGAAGGTCTCCAAGGAATTCGCGATGTTTGGCAGGGCAAGGTCAGCCGTGAGAAGCTTATTATTGACCACCGTCTTTAAGTAATTGATAACATATTTTTTGGTTATAATGTATGCATAAAGAGAATGAGCCAAAGGTCCATTATCTGGCAGTCGAGGTCGTATCATAATAATTCTTCTCTGCCGTCTGGTCTTCTACCTCAAACCGTCTACAAGTCCTTCCTACACATACCTTCTAAACACTCAAGAGTCAAATATTGACTCAAGGCTGCTCGAACTAAAGCCTGTTCGAGTTTCAATTAGTAGGCTCTCTCGAAATCCCCGTGCAGCATCTCCAGAACTCCACGGGACTTGCCAGCCGTGTAAATACAGTGGAGTATGCAATACGGTACTATCCTGGGACAAGGCCTTCTGCTTTTGCGGGTCAAATCGTGGGCAGCACCGGCTTCATTTCTTTCAATATTAACCCTTCCATAGTCGAAGAGATGATCTACACTTTTGCCGATGTTAGCCATGGAACAAGATTCAAGACTTGGCCAGATCAATGGACAAGGAATATTCCAATAATGACATCACATTGGCAATAGTGGACTACCGGTAATCCCGAGAATGATACGGTGACAGGCAAGGAGACGGCAGAGCCGTAGTAGCATTGCCTTTACGGATAGCAGGCCACAGTATGGCGTGACATTACGACAGAGATAACCGGCTATCTGTTAGGCGACTTACGAAAGCTTGTTAATACATATCCGCATAGCTGGAACAGAATCTGATAATCATTGTACTGCATTGTGGTAAAAATCTACCAATGTCACGGCGGGTATTGATATCACGGATGCCTCCCTGCGCTCAAGGACTAGTACAGTAATCTTGGCAAACAGGCAATGCCAGAACTACTATGTTTCACGATCCTGGACTCTGTAGTATTTTTCATGTAACTCGGCAATAAACTCCGTTATGGAGACGGTGTTTTACTCCGCGCGGCATTGCCTTTTCGTTTACGGAGTACACACTGAAAACATGACTCGACGTGAAGGCTCAACAGCCAAGATCCACAAGCGTTCTGGGGCAAGGCGAAAGATGATAGGATGGCCACTGTAGCCGGGCCTTCTAGAAACTTTCTGTACAGGGTATAACTCATGCACAGTGCTACCTGGGATATCCTCTGCGAAAAGGGAAACGGCCCAGTGTTGTAACTCTACACATATACCTCATACTGTACTGCAAGGAACAGAGAAAGAACAGCTAAAGAAAACTGACAAGTTATCATGAAGGTGTTTGTGCCTCATCAGATGAGCCAAGAATTTTCCAAGACATTTTATCAGATTCATCCGTCACTATGGTTCGGGTGACTGACCTCGGAGGCCGGGGACGGTATGCGCTAGCGTGATCGGCGATAAATGCCGTGATACCGAACCTAGAAGATGATCAGCATAGAAACGATACGCAACAGGAAGGAAAAATGAAAAGAAGATACAAAGGCAGAGTGTAGTGGAGCTTTGAGTTTCTTTGTCTCTATTTTTCTTCCTACGTTACCCTTTACTGGATAGGCTGATGTATGAAGAAGTTGGAATATTCCCCGAGATCGCCGCGTGCTACCTCACTCCGATAAGTATGGCACAGTATCAAGCATAGCACGAATAAAAACGGATGGTAATATGAGAAGCAACATGACCATGTCTTACGGTGGTAGCTTGCAGGGACAGTGGCAGTGCAGATAGTCGGCAGGGTCTCGTGAAGCGATTCGGTTATAGTTGCTCATGTCTCAATGGTAGTCCACAGTTACGTATGTAGAGAGAAAAACTGTCTTTGGCAGTATCCTTTACTCCACCCATTATGGTGCAGACGTTTCAATTTGAGTTTCTTTCTTCGTAGTGTTGATGTGCTGATTGCTTCTATCTCTTGTTCTATCCACTTGTAACTGATCATCGGGTGACCTTGTACAGTATTGCGCAGTCAAACGAGGCAATATTCGTTCATATTCCACTCTTTGAATCCACAAACGATAGCAATACAGCCTAGTCTAGTCTATCTCCGTCCGCATTGATCAACGTAGACTAGGAAGATTATATCGCGCACTTGACGATTGGTCCCCGTCAAACTAACTCAACACAATCATCTCACAATCCACAGCACCGATCCAGATACGGAGATGATAGGGTTATGGAGCCAGAGTGGAGCAGAGATAGATAGGAATAGAGCCTCGATCGAGTATAATCCGGGGAAATCAGTTTCTTGTAGTCATAGAAAGATGGACTTTAAAAGGTCATGACGCTCCCCTTGCCTCTTGGGCTCCATCTTCCCCAGATTCCAAGACTCTTGCCGTTCCAGACTCTACTCGACCCAATTTCTCTTCGTTCATCCTTACTTTAGTCTTGGCTTTGCTGTGCGAAGCTAACATGTTGCCCTCCAAAAAAGAAGAGATTCCTTCAGATCTGGAAGGAATCCAAAGATCAAACTCAAACTGCTCCCAAAACGAAGGAACTTCACAGCGCATAGATGATGCTGTCTTTGGCGAGGTTTCAGAAGATGGACCCAATTATCGCAACGTACGTTCCGCGCCCTGGTCTATCTATCAATGAAAACATTAGACTCACGCTCCATACAGGTCGGATGGATCGCAACAGTCGCATTGATGACAAAAACTCAAATTGGTCTCGGTGTTCTATCAATCCCTCAAACATTTGATGCTTTGGGCTTGATCCCTGGAATTATCTGTCTCATCGTAGTGGCTGTCATCACAACTTGGTCAGATTATATGATCGGCATGTTCAAGAGGCGCCATCCACAGGTTTACGGTATTGATGATGCTGGATACTTGATATTTGGAAGAATTGGTCGCGAGTTTCTCGCCACTGTCTTCATGCTTTGTATGTAAAAAATACCTATTATGGCCCCTTTACTAACATAACTTCTAGACTGGATCTTTGTTTCTGGCTCGGCGATGCTGGGTATCTCCATCGGCCTCAACTCTGTTTCTTCGCATGCGGCTTGCACCGCCGTTTTTGTGGCCGTAGCCGCTGTTCTCGGTTTCTCTTTTGCTAGTATCCGTACGCTGGGCAAAATCGGATGGCTGGCCTGGGTTGGATTGGTTTGTATCATGACAGCTAGTAAGCTCTCTCTTTTCCAGGTCTACACGAGTCTTGTCACAAGAACAGTG
Source organism: Fusarium graminearum PH-1 (assembly GCF_000240135.3). Lineage (NCBI taxonomy): Eukaryota > Fungi > Ascomycota > Sordariomycetes > Hypocreales > Nectriaceae > Fusarium > Fusarium graminearum. Next base: position 6,697,990 of record NC_026475.1, on the reverse strand, counting down.
GTAGCTGATACCCCTTACAGTCTTCTGTGTCACTGTGGCCGTCGGTGTTCAAGATCGCCCTGCTGCTGCACCACGCCCTGAAGAAGGCCACTGGAAGTCCGACTGGAAGCTAGTTGGTAACCCAAGCTTTGTGGACGGCATCACAGCAGTGTCATCTCACATCTTTGCATTCTCTGGAACTCCGGCCTTCTTTCAAATCGCTGCTGAAATGCGCGAGCCAAAGCACTACACCCGCTCCTTGATAACCTGCCAGTCGATCGTGACAATCACATATATCACTATTGGTACTGTGGTCTACTACTATTGTGGATCCTATGTTGCCTCTCCGGCGTTGGGCTCAGCTGGCGCCCTGATGAAGAAGGTCTGCTATGGCTTTGCCCTCCCAGGACTGATTGTGACTGCCATGCTTATGACCCACGTAAGTGCGCCTTGTTCCTTTCTCTCATAAAATGTATACTGACATGGTCAAGATCCCTGCCAAGTATATGTTTATCCGTCTGTTGCGTGGTACAAAGCATCTCAACTCCAACGGCATGGTGCACTGGGCCACCTGGTTAGCCTGCACAGGAAGTGTCACCATTATTGCGTACATTATTGCCAGCGCCATCCCTGTGTTTGGAGGGCTTGTGTCTCTCATTGGTGCTCTACTTGGCACCATGATGTGCTTTCAACCGTATGGCTGTATGTGGTTGTATGACAACTGGAATAAGGGGTTGATGAACAGGTCACTCAAGTGGTACTTTATGGTTTGCTGGAGTATCTTTGTTATCATCGCTGGTACATTCATGATGGTTGCGGGCACCTATGGCTCGATCGTTGGCATCAACAACTCGTTGAAGGCCAACGGCGGAACGAGCCCCTGGTCCTGTGCTGATAACGCCAATTCTGCTGGCGGAGCTCACTAGGTCGCGGTTGATGTGGGTTGTTGAGCTGAGGACAAATTTCGGATAATCCGGAAAGGAGTACTTGGGGCTGGCTTCTCAAGTTGAGCGATTTTTAGGTGATTATTGGCTCTGCAGAATTATCAAGGATGGACTTTTGATGAAGTTCTGTGTGCTGTTCGTGAGGCATATGTAGATCATTGTGTTGGCAGCCCTGAAAGGACACGTTTCACGTTCTACGGAGTCATACCACGTGAAAAATGAATGCTGTTATCTTAAGATAGAATACCCATTTACTTTATGTTTTATCCTATTTGTTAGTAGTCTCTGGTGTGATATGATCAGTATGGACATAGTGAATAGATAGGCTGTTTCGGGTGTTCCGGATACAGCACAAGTTGCCACAACCAACGCCAAGATTACTGACAGCTATGGCTACTACTTCATTCTAGATGTAAATACGGTATATAACATCTACTGACTGACATATATCTTACCCGGTCCATCCGCTTCCAAACTCGACGAAACGTCATGGGTTTCGCCAAGACGCTTATGTAATGATGTCATGGAAGCCTTGCCTTTAGCGCTATAGGCATCCACTATCAGGGTCGTCAGCTGCTCCAACAAAGAAAAAAAAAAGTCCCTGATATTTCCGCATCATCTGAGTCACGTCATCCAACAACAAACAATAAACCATTACACAGTTTTCTCTCACAACAACAACCGACAATGAGCTTTGTGAGGGCCTTCTCGTTCCTCACGGCTGTCAGTCTCGTGACATACACTATTCTTTCAATAGCGACGTCATTCGGACCCGCTGAAATGCCAGAGTTCAACAAGAATGAGACTGTTCGTGATATCCCTGCCTTTGGACTGGGGACTTGGTTAGCTGGAAAGGGAGTGGTAAGATATAGCTGTGCATTCTCCATCAAGAAGTATCACTGACAAGTCATGTAGGTCGTTCCTGCTGTGGAATATGCTCTCAAAGGTGGCTATCGACATATCGATACTGCCCTGATATGGCGCAATGAAGACGAGGTTGGCAAGGGTATCAAAGCCTCAGGTGTATCACGCGATGAAATCTGGGTAACCGGTAAACTGTGGAACACGGATCACCGTCCTGAACTAGTACGCAAGGCTATCGAGACCTCTATCGCGAATCTTGGCGTTGAGTATCTGGATCTGTATCTCATCCACTACCCTGTGGCGTGGGTTCCTGAGACGCGAGATGTGGATAACAACACTTCTCTCATCGACACTTGGAAGGCTATGGAGGAACTTGTTCGCGCTGGTCTGACGCGTAACATCGGCTTCTCCAACTTTGCTCCAAAGGATATCAACAAGATCCTCAAGATCGCCAGCATCCAGCCCTACGCTCACGAATTCGAGACGCATCCTTACCTCCAGCAACAGTCCTTTGTGGATTTCCATAAGAAAGAAAACATCAAAGTGATCGCCGCATCACCCCTCGCAAACACGAATCCGACGTACGGCGATAAATACCCGAGTATTCTACATGACGAGTTCTGGGTAAAACTCGCCGAGGACAAGAACGCGACAGTCGCTCAGACGATCCTCGCTTGGGGACAACAACGCGGGACGATCGTGATTTCGAAGAGTACGCATAGCAATCATATTGCCGAGAATCTCTGTTCTCAAGGAATCGAGTTTACCAAAAGTGAACTTGAAGAGGTTGCAAAGCAAGACAAGAAGCTCAGGCTGTTAAATCCTATCCACTGGGGGATGGATCTGTTCGAGGGTCTAGACGCAGGTGCTGCTGAGAAAGAGGAGCCAAAGAAGGAAGAGGACGAGCGTAATTTGGACTTGTGATTAACATTTGGCCATTGCGGAAACGAATTGCGGCATGTATAGACTAGTGCTTTCATTAATAATTAATAGCGAAGTGATAGAACGAACTGATAAGATTTACATCCTTGCCAGGTGACAGGAGCAATTTCATTGGTTGTATAGACTGTGACCGATTGACCAGGGGTCTTTACGAGGTTTGTTGTCAACGGGGACGCTGTTATTGTCTAGATAGAGTAGGCGTGGGGTTAATCTGGGTGATGGAAATACTTTGTGTTTAACCCAAGTTAGGAGTCTTGGTTTTCTGGTGAATATTTTATCATTATCGATATCACACATGTCTATCCATATATGGCACAGCAGTCAAATCATTTCTAGAATACTGAGTGAATGCAGTTGGATGTCTGAATATTCGTATGTAGGGTAGTATAATGGAATCCATTGATCAGCTATCATGCATGAGCTCGTGCATGAACGTGCTTCTTCAGTGACTGAATCGCCTAGATTAGCATTGACTTTAGTTCGTACAACCTTTGCAGATCATTCAGAATTGTCGTCTGACAATTTTTTAGTCTCCATTTTCGATCCAAAGAGGAGCAACGATACGGAGTAAGAAGAGATGATTTAGTCTTGCTTCTTCCTCAGCACAAGCCATCCTTCTAGCCTGACCCTGACAAGCTTGGCACCTTTTACCCAACAGGCAATGACTGTTTAGTGATCTTCAAGGCGCTCCACTTTCCCCTGTCCATCAGTCCAAGTCCCCTGTCACACGAACCGCTTTTTGCGCCCAGGCGGTGAATTATCATGTCTCTAGGGTCTTTAGCAACCAATGATTAACTCTCGGTTCAGTTGTTATTTGATCTTATCGATAGATAGAATGGGATTTCGCTCAGGTCAAAGCATCTCGTCGTGTCGTGCTCAAGTCAAGTAAGACAGTGAGACTAGACTAGACTAGTCAGTAGCATCACGCTTTGACAGGCTAAGTCGGCAGTTTATTTGCCGGGACTTGACAAGCAGCCCAGGCCGTTCTCCAATTCAACTGACAGTTCCAAAACCAACCTGTCAAAGCGGACAGTCGAGACAAATCGATACAGAAAGACAAGATGAGGCCACAGAGTAACATTCGCTGTTCCCGAGAAAGGCGATCGTGTTCCATTAATAAGAAATCCGAAACTGAACGAGCAAAGGGCTGCGCCCAACTCATCCACTGCAAATGCAACCCTCGCCGCTTAAAATACGTCACAATCCTCTATCAAAAAGTTTAGACTCGTCAGTAAACGAAACGAAACAAAAGCCACCCGCCCGTATCTTTCCAAGCACGTCCCCTAATTTAATTCCTGTAAATCCCCGATACTAATGGTTCGTTGCTGATCAGCGCAGCGAAAGCGCCACCTGACCCCCCGCTAGCCTTGTTGAACTGCCCAGGGTCTGAAATAGCGATCGTCATGTAGAATTGGACTCTTGGGCCGTCCTCTTCGTACGGAGTGTGGGAGAACGGCTCGTCGACGTGACATTGGCATGCGAGATTGAACTGTATCCGCTGATGAACATGGAATCCCCCTATGTACTCCGCAGAGTTACAATACTATCCCATTATGAGGTTGTGAATCGAGGCCATAAAACACAGCTGATCTGCTGCTTGGAATTGAACTTTTCTCTCTTGCTCTTCAGTCTTCAGTACTCTTCCAGTCACTCTCTTAGCCACTCAAACTTTAGGAAGCAATATTTGCTCCAGTCACTCATTATTTTTGTTTTGATTCTTCAATATGCATTTCTCTAACTTGCTTCCCACTTTGGGAGGTCTTGTGGCCGTTGCCCAAGCCTCTCCTCACCTTTTGCCCGGTGTCGGTCTTGGTCTTGGTGTCGATGTTTCCCTCGGCGGCAAGGGAGCTGGAATCGAGGCTGGAGTCTCCCTGGGTTCTACCAAGGAGACTGTCGCTGACCTTCCCAAGAAGGTCACTGCTGACCCTCTGAACGCTACCAAGCAGTCCAGCGCCAACGGTGTTTCTACCTGCCCTCTCGCCCACAGCTGGGAGGACCACACCCTTTTCCAGGGTGTCGCCGCCCCTGCTTCCGCTTCTGGCGCTGCCATCAAGCTTGGCATTAACCTTCCCAAGGCTCAGATCCAGGGTGATGCTACCCTTGAGCTTGTCAAGGGTTTCCTCCAGGAGCCTCGCGTCCGCATCGGTCTTGGTGGAGTCAAGGCTTACGTCGAGGTTGACGTTTCTGCCTCTGCTGCTGTCCAGGAGTCCATTGAGCTCTTTGCTTCCCCTGCTCTTGAGATCGAGGTCCCCGGTCTCCTTGAGGCCGAGGCTGGCGCTGCTATCGCCCTTGACCTTGTCGTCGGTGTTGATGCTGCTATCGATCTTTCCGCTGGTGTCTACCTTGCTTTCGGCGAGGAAGCTTTCGTCGAGGTCTCTCTCCTCACCAAGGACATTGTCGACGTTTCCCTCGAGGGACTTGTCGCCAAGGCCCTTCCCATCGGTGTCGCTGCTGAGGTCGATCTTTCCGCCGCTGTCAACCTCCAGCTTGGTCTCCGTCTCCGAACCGAAATCGACCTTGAGGCCGAGCTCGACATCCCCGTTCTCGACATCGAAGCCGGTGCCAAGGTCGCCATCTGGGTCAGCCTTTTCGAGTACACTGCCGCTCTTGTCGCCACTGACAACTGCGTTGTTTCCGTCGACGAGGTCATTGCTCTTACTCTTGGTCTCGCTGTCGATCTCAACGTTGAGATTGGTGACATCCTCGAACTCAACCTTGCTCCTACTCTGACCGTCGAGCTTGCTACTGCTGCCAAGGCCAAGGTCTGCATGCCCAACCGTGGCTCTACCGGTTCTTTCATCGAGCAGGCTGGCCAGGACGGCGACAAGTCTCACACCCGAGTCATCTCTCTCGCTACCGTCCCCGCTGGATCTGAGGCTACTCCTCAGGGTTACGCTACCCCTAACGCCTCTGGCAACTCTGCTGACCCCAAGGCTACTGGTGGTAACCCTCTGTACGGATCTGCTGCCAAGCCCGTCACCACTGCTCCTGCTGTCATCGCCACTCCCGCCCACGGTAACGGTACCTACGGCGATGTCACCCGCACTATCAAGTCTACCAAGGTCTACACTATCACAAGCTGTGCTGCCTCTGTCATCAACTGCCCTGCTCGTTACACCCAGAAGGTCGTTACCTCTACCATCATTGAGAGCACCTACGTTTGCCCTGCGACTGAGACCGGTGCTGTCCCTGCCATGACCACATCTGCTCACACTGCTCCTGTGCCTGTCACCACCATCACCGACACCCTCACCACCATCGTCCCCTGCAAGACTCGCACCACCAAGACCTTCCAGCCTCCCACCAACTCTCCTCCTGCTCCCACCGTCACCATCGTCGAGAGCACCACCTACTGCCCCGAGACTGGCAAGTCCACCCAGACTGGTGGCTCCGAGCTTCCCCACGTTACCACTGGTGTTCCCAGCAAGGAGGTTCCTAACCCCCCTGCTCCTACCACTGAGGCCAACGAGAAGCCTACCCACTCAGCTCCTACTCCTGAGAAGCCCACTGGTGACAAGCCCGTTCTCCCTCCTGTCGCCACTGTCCCTTACCCTCCTCACGGTAACGGAACTGTCCCTACTCCTACTCCTGTGGTTCCTGTTGTCCCTAGCTCCTATGTCCCTCCTGTTGTCAGCACCCCTGTTGCCCAGCCCCCTCACTCTGTTGTTCCTCCTCCCGTCTACGCTCCTCCTTCTGAGATTCCCCCTGTGGCCTCTCACCCAGTTAGCCAACCCCCGGCTGTTGTTCCTCCCCCTGCTGCTGGAACTCCTCCCGCCACTGCCCCCACCCCTGTCCCTGTCAGCGGTGGTAGCGTCGTCCGAACTGGCCTTATGCTGGCTGTCCCCGCAGTCATCGCTGTCTTTATGTAGATTCTGGATTGAACGATCGATTGATATACTTGATACATATCGACCATGGGCAACATTGGTTAGGAATTCTCAATAGTTAGTTCATGGTTATTATTAATTTATAATACCTTCCCATGATTTTAATACTCTTGTCCTCGCAAACGTGTAATGAATAATGTTTGCCTTTTGACGTCATGAGGAGCGCAATTGAAACCAACAGCTTGTCTCCAACGAGTTCTAACTGTTTGTTTCCGCCTAATTGAGTAATACCCGGATTTAAAAACTTGATTGACTCCTCAGCTCTTGTCTGTCTTCACACTATCATTGGTCGTGAGTTGTTCCATGCCGCAGAGCCACGGCTGATCAAGCTTCATCGGGTAATTTGCAGCGACCCAGGAGAATAACAAGGCATTTCATAACTCCAAACAACCCAGCAGATAATTGCAAGTAGCTAATGCATATTACTGCAGTCATCATTTAAGCTTATTTAAATGGTCATCTCGCCTGACGTCTTTTTGTTCATCGATAGTTGCTTGATCCATTTCTTCAAACTGACAATATGCCAACTTCTACAGAATTCTTCGGCTACCACTTCACCAATCTGGGCCCTCTAACAACAACCTACGAGCCCCCTGCATCATGCACAACCGCAACGACGGACCATCTTTACTATGCCAACGCAAGTGAACTCTCTGATCTATACGGGGCAGTTTCATGTGGTGACAAGATGGGTGACTGCTACCCATCTGGCTCAGCCCACGACGAGATAACCAGCCGAAACCTCAAGATCGGGGGGCACCCTACAGTAGGCTTCTTTTCCCCCGGTGTGATTTGTCCCAAAGGCTGGACAACTGCTGGGGTCTTTGCACAAGGTGACGAGGCGACAAAAGATGGTGTCTTCACAAAGGATCTTACCGCAGATAGGCAGCTTGGCGCTGAAGATATATGGGGTGGCGTCTTGGAACCTGGAGAGACTCTTGCACTCTGCTGCCCAAGGTATGTTGGCATCGCCGGCCTCTCCAAATTAGACCATAATTCTCACGTCGCTTTAGTGGCTGGACGGGGGGTGCCTTAGGATGGAATTGTATTTCATCCGTCAAGCCCTTTGAGTCAGGCACATATTCGAGTTATTGTCAACGGACCGCGCCGCTATCCGCACTTGCAACAGCTAAAACCGTCGGAACAAGCGTGCTGTCAGATGCCATCTTCTCGCTTGGTACATTTGATGGCAATGAAATGACCGTGCCATTCAGGACTGGAGCTGGTGGTGCCTGGCCTACAGATCTTAGTGAGGTCGCAGTCATCAAGAGTTTTCCCGCTGTTGGGATGGTCTATAAAGAAGAGGATATGAAAGATGCTAATGAAAATGAGAGTGATGGTAAAGATGACGACAATGCAGCTTCGACGATGAATGGCGCGGGGTTTGCGCCTATCGTTGCGGTTATTGTTAGTATGTTTGTTGGTGTAGGAATGTTTTTCAATTGATACCGAGAAGGAACAAGGCGTAAAGCTCTTGGAACCAGATAGGCGCAATGTTTAAATTGGTGGATGAATTGATACGACGACACGAATATTCTTGCTCTATTTCCATGTGCTTGAAGTCTCTATCTTATTGTTCTTATTCCTCTGATACTCCTCACCCAGTGAATTGTAGAGAGCCTTGACTCTGTTGACTTCAGCCTCGAGACGCTGTTTCTCGTCCCCATCCTGAATCTCATTGACGAGATCTTGAACGCTCTTGGCCGTAAAGAACTTATTCGTCTTGTTATAAAGAGCTCTGTCCTTCAACGCCGTGTCACTCTCTCCTTCCGTTCTCACGCGGAAAACCTCTTCCAGGATATCAATATCATACGGGATAAAGAACTGGTCGCGGCTGTCTTCGTAGGTGAACAAATAGTACAGTTCTTTAAAGCCAGACCATGTGATACCGCTTAGACATAGACTGCACGGCTCATGGGTTGCGAAAAAGATGCATTCCTCACGAGGATTTGGTCGAGTTTTTGGATCAGGGAAGGTTTTCATGTAGAAGGTTTGAATGCAATTTATCTCGCCATGAAGAAGAGGAGATACTCGTTCATCGTTGGTTGAAACTGTGAGCGGTTTGAGGGTTTGTGACGAAAGGATGGCAGCGCCGAAGACTTTGCTTCCTGAGGCGACGCCTTGTTCTGTCAATGGGACAATGTCATGCTCCAGGGTTTGAAAGAGAGCGGAAAGAAGTTCTTGGGGTGTTTTGGAGGTCATTTTGAGGTCGAGTGGCTTGTGACGAGCATCTAATGATGCTTCATAGACAGTTTATGTAGGCATTCTTATCTGAGGGCAATCTCGTATCGGGCCACCCCGCAAGTGATATTTTATAGCGGCGTGCGGCGTTTACCGAGGGCTTGACAAGAATGCCGTCCATATAAGTAACCCTAGTTGTATCTAATGATCAATTAGTGTGATAGTTGTTAAACTCTGAAGAGAAATGACCGATCGAGGATTTTACGGTGGGAAGTCGCCAACAAGTAACAGAAACAAAGCTGGGGTTTCTCGTGGAGATAAACACAACAGCCAGTAACAGTCAACATCAATTGTGATTCAAATCCGAATCAATGAGATGTCCTGAATCAAAGCCTACACGTCAGAGTGGAGCAGATTGTCAGCGCTTAACTCTTTGCAAGTGCTGAATCTGACAGCAGCCTCATTCACAGCGTCATCCCGACGATGCCGACTACAATAGGGATAAATACCATAGAAGCCTTGAAGACAGGACTCAGAAATCACATCTACACTTGGTCAAAATAGAAATTCACAAAACAAGAAACCATTTATCTAACCATGCAGTACTCTATAGCTCTATTCTGGCTACCCTTTAGCCGTGCCTTTCATCTCCCCAATGCCTTCAACAAGCAAGTACAAAGAAGCGAAACACCAATTAACGAATGTTCCGCAGCACAAATCGTTGATCTTCTAGACATGGAGCCGTCTGACGAAGGGGGTTATTTCTACCAGACCTTCAAAGACCCCGACGTCAAACCCGGCACGAATCGATCTATAAGCACGGCCATCTATTACCTTCTTCAAGGCTCTACAGGTCAATCGCTCTGGCATACACTAGATGCCGCTGAGGTCTGGCACTATTACGCTGGTTCACCTCTAGTTCTGTCCGTCTCTTTCAACAACGGATCTTGTGGCAAAGACTACGTTATGGGACCAGATCTTTTTGGAGGCCAGAGACCCCAGGCGGTTGTCGAGAAAAGTCAATGGCAGAGTGCAAAAAGCTTGGGAGAATGGACGCTCGTTGGTACCACAGGTAAGTCTTAGCCATACAAGAATGAATAAGAGGATCAAACGAGCTGAAATATTACAGTCGCACCAGGATTTGATCCAAACGGACAAGTTCTCAAACCAAAAGGCTGGGAGCCAAAGTCATGCAAGCCGACCCAGTGAAAGGTCATCAGGTATGAGACATTGATAATAGGTCCAAGGGTCCGGATATTGTGAGAGAGACTAATGTGGAACAGGACGTGGTAGGTAGTGGATAACGAGAGTCTATTCTTTACAATAGGTAGTTACAAGATTATTAAGATACCGAGGGTATAATGCTATCTAAAGATCCCACCAAACAAATGAAAAAAAACAAAAAAATGATGAATCAACTATCCTTTAGAGCCTCAATCAACCGCCATTCCCATGTCGTCTGCAACTGTGAGCACTCGTGAAGAATATTCGGGTCATCCCACCACCAGCTATCAGCGATGATGTATTCTCTCCAAATCTCCATCCAGAGCATCCGTCCCACAATGTTGCGAAGCTCCTGTCTTAGTCCCTCTTCAGACTCGTGCCCATCTCGTACATACTGTAACTGGCTGTCGTCGAGCGGAATAGCGTAGAATTGACTTGTCTCAACCAAATTGGGATCAACGAGTAGCGATGCACTCTTCAGCCACACAGGCAACAATTTGCTGGGGTTGGTGCATCGGAAACTCGCCTCGAGGTTGAAGAGTAAATGGTCTTCGATCCACGACCGGAGTAATGGACCGAGAGTGCTCGTCAGAGGGAGTGGATCGATGATGGTGAGATACAGTGAGCCTCCTGGCTCCAGGCACCTGTGAATGTTTCGCAATAGAGCAGGAATATCCTGTGAAGGCATAACCAAAGGAAGCCGTAATGAGTGGACAGCCTCAATGGTGGATGGCGCGACAGGGAAGGCTGATGGTGATCGTACTGGTGAAAGGACTGGATGAATATTCGGATATGTTATCGGAGATAGAGGTGCCGCTGAAAGATGATACACCTGTTTACTGTGGTTGACGGCGGCTAGATACGAGGTAACCGCTGAATCATGTCAGTGAAATTGTCAGCACAGAGATTTGAGATATTCTTACCTGGCGTTTCATATAAGGCAAGAACCTTTTTCGGTGGATCAGAAGGTTCACACTCTGTGTTCTCGTTGCTGATCTCGGGGTAATTGGGGCCGTCCATATTGTATAGTGCGGACAGCATCCACTGCATCTTCTCAATTTCCATGTCTTGACTGGAGCTCGGAGATCCTTTCATGTCATGCGATTCGGTCAATCGCAACAACCTGGCCATGTTGTCCTCTCTCGCCAAACGCTTAACATCGAGTTGCATCGCGTTTAGTTCCTTTGGTATGTCGGGCTCCGGCAAGTCTACATTGTCTGGAAATTGAAATGACGGTTCTGTAGGCGTGCAGCCCCATTCATTTGGAGGTTTCCAGCTGTCTAGGGCTTCGGCTCTTAGTGAGTTGTTATAGGAAGCCATGCGCCGTGGTGTTCTGGGCATGGGGGTGTACGAGCGACTGCTATGTGGACGGGGAGGTAGAGGTGGTGGATTTGATCTGTCTCGTGTTAACATGGAGTTGTAATAGATAACCGATCATGGGCACTGACTTGTTGCTCGATGAGCGGCCGCGTGACTTGGACTTGACGCTCGAAGTCGCCATGATAGTCACGCCACAGTTGATGAGAAACGGAATGTCACACGATGTACGTGGTATTGAACACGCTTCTGTGCTTCGGGCGACGAAAGAGTCTTCGCTGAGAGTTTGGATAAGAGGCCACGGACGTAACAAAACGTTCTCTAGTGTATCTGTATCCCATGGCGCAGACGACGTTGTCAGTGTCGGCGAAGGGGGGTCGTTGTGTGAACTATTGCGGTCATAAGACTCTGCTGATATGTGTTAGTATATACATGACCTATTGCGGTGTAAATGTACCTGGAGAAGGTCGACTGGTGTCTATCAATTGACCATGTTTTCTATCCTTGAGATCGACGAAATGTGAAACATGCACCGTCGTTTGCTCGCTGCCCGTCGAAAATACAGACAGCCTATCCGAGTCAAGCTCGTAATTGCCCATTGCCGTCGCATAGGTTTTTGTCGACAAAGTGGAAGTTGACGCAGTCGGTGATGTCGTCTCAACATTATTCCTCCTCTTGTAGAGATTACTGAATATCGGTATATCGTTGGACGATGAAGACGATCCCCGACTAAACAAGGATCGTCCTGTCTGCGACGCGCTTTTGGGAGCAGACTCTTTGTTTTCGCGATGTTCCTTCCTCGACTCTTTGGGAGCCGCCCAGCTGACTTCCCACATGTTGAGGCGATATCGATCCAGGTCCGAGATGCGCAGGGCGAGGTTTGATGCTGGTTTCCGTAATATCGAGCGGATTCGTCCTGCTCTGGCAGATGCAGGAGTAGGTTGCTCTGTGTCGGGCTGTGTTAACAATGCCATGGTGAATTATTGTATACCACTCGCGAAACAAATGCAAACGACATGGGATTGTGATGCAGTTGAAGCTAAAGTGGGAAACAGACAGCAAACAAAAGCAGGAAAACGGGGAGGGGTCTTGCTTGCATACATGGTCTTTGGAATTTGGGGTAAGAAAGTGTGAAATTGACCCTTTTCCTGATTGGGAATAAGCTAAATCCCGGACAAGTCGAGTCCGTGATTTGGCGGTAGACTCGGCTTCAGTTGGCGAATGCAGGGCTGAACTTTGTCGTCTTTTTGTGTATTCTGGACCGCACCATTTCTCTCTGTTTTAGGAAGTGACATGAACGGGAAGCTCGTGGCTTAAGAGATGAGCCCCAAGACCCGAGAGTTTGGTTGTGTTGGTAGAGACAGCCATCTCATCTGTTCAGCAGCCAGTCTCACAACCACCTGATTGATCCTGGTCCAATTCCCCTCGTGTTCCTTGCAGCTTGTAAAACCAGAAGGAGTCTGGAGGGGTCGATCATGTACCTGAATTCCAGGTCTCGATGCGGCTGGTTAATGTGGCTTGCGGTTATAGAGCGCCTCATCTGACCGGTCGGCTGCGTCTGTCCTACCACGCAGCTATCGTGTGCACGGTTGTTTTTGTATTTTTTGCTGTGACAATCTGCATGCCTCTGTCTCGAAATGCTTCCAGTGTCTTTGTGATGAAAGCATGTATGTCAATGTTCAATCTCGCAATCTTGGCTGAAATAGGAAGACAATTGTATGATTGCTTCTGCGAAACACGGCTTGGGTCATGTTTCGGTTCGTGCAGCGACAGAATCTCAAGGTTATCCTGTTGACCAGACAGATGACAGGGACAACAACCCAAGAAGCGAATGCCTCCCATTTGCAGTATGCGCGGTATTGTGGCTTCAAAGAAGCACCAACTACTTCCAAGGCAATTGCAGTAAGGTCTTGGCTTATCGTTCTAAGCCATTTGCGGGGTCCCGTGGTGTCTGTTGTCGAGGCTAACAACTCAGCGCCTTACCACGAAAAGCTAGTCAATATCGATAACTTTGCAGCCGTCAGATCCAATTGAACTTTGTCCCGCGTGCTACGGAAAGTTTCCAAGCGAGCATTTACCTTCACAAAATCTAACCGCATTTTTGAGATGGGCGCGACCCCTGATGAGCTGCACACGTAAGCCAGGAGCATCATTCAGGGAAACGTGTTGGTGGTCAAGTGGCTGGCGACTGTGAGACAGACCGGCTGGGGTTCATGTATATGTCAGGTCATTTCAATTACCGACTTACGTCCAACAGTTGCACAACCAGAAAATTGGCCATCGTCTTCCATCTGACCTGGTTTACTGTTCATGAAACGTTGAAGTAAAAGTCTGATTCTGGTTCCACGTGGGATATTGTCGGACAAAAAGAGATGGGCAGGACTAGTTGAAGTTAATAAATAAAACACATGATGCTTACTGTCTGTGCCTGAGCAGGCATTCAGACATGTCCCCGGAGACCATTGATTGGGCACCGTCTGAGGTACATCAGCTCCCCTTGTTCGCAAGCTCACTTCCCATGGTAATATGCAGCACTAAACTAAACTCCCTTGCACCGGGGAACGGGTATTTCACCTCCTTTCCGTCCCAACTCGGGTCTCCCGCTCACGCTTCGGACTTTAGTGTGGCACAATCCTCTATGACCTCTGTGTGATCCTTGCGCAATGATTGTCAATATCGCCGCATTGCATCCGACTTGCAGTATGTGGCTTGCGAGCAAAATATGTACACCAGTTTGCTCGTATTGACGGCTTTCCAATGTTGGGTCTTCCAACAGCCGTAATCTCAGTCCCGGTCCTTCTCATCATGGACCTCTTTAATCTTATGTGTCCCGTTCTTCAAGACTCCGACAAAGGTTCGTGATTTTTAGTCCCTCGACCAAGGCGCCTTCACCTCTCGAACTAGAAGCATCATGGAAATACGCAGGCCACAGTACAGTCCCGTCATAAGGTTTAATCGCCTCGCCGCGTCCTCCTTCATTGGTCGTCTCTTCAGACTAGAAGGCAGTAGTCATGTGAGACATTCCAGTACTCGTTATTAATCTTTCAGCTAATACAATCCACGTGGTCTAGCCCGAAGAGATTGCAGGGACAACGTTTCTGAATGAACTCCGTGCTGGTGCGACGGCCTTCGCAGCCATGACATATATCATTGCTGTCAATGTAGGTTGAAGAAAAAAGTCCATTAATTACTCAAGTTTGCAATTGACACTTTGGTTAGGCTTCTATCCTTTCACAGACTGGTGGGCCTTGCATTTGTGATGAGAAGAATCGAAATGACTGTGATAAAATCCCCAGTTATGCAACATGCAAAGAAGGTACACGGTTCGAATACATATGACCCGAAGATCACGACTGACATGTTAGCAGAGGTCAGGAGGGATCTCGTCATGGCCACATCGGTCATGGCTGCACTCTCCAGCTTCATGTTTGGGCTTGCCACCAATTTACCCATAGCCCTTGCGTAAGAGACAGCCTCACGCCCATAATCTCACATACAGACCACTACTAACCCTCAAAAAGGCCGGGTATGGGCCTCAACGCCTATTTTGCTTTCCACGTGGTCGGATATAACGGCTCCGGTAAAGTCCCATATGGCGTTGCTCTAACAGCAGTCTTTCTTGAGGGGCTCATTTTTATTTTCTTCGCACTTACAGGCCTGAGACAATGGCTCGTCAAACTGATTCCGTCGACTATCAAGATAGCTACAGGAGCTGGCATTGGTCTATTCCTTGCCGAGATTGGTTTGTCATATGGCTCGGGAATTGGGGCCATTACTGGAGGTTGGAATGCGACGCCTTTGACTATTGCCGGGTGTCCTATTGAGATGATTATCCCCCAAACACAGATGTGCGATTCTGGGATCATGACAAGTCCAAAGGTAAGTAAGCTTCGGACTACAGGATGAGAAATGACAGTAACGAAAGGAAACAGATGTGGACAGCTATTTTCGTTGGAGGCATATTTGTTTACCTAATGGCCTTTCGGGTCAAGTTCGCCTTTCTTGTGGGTATTCTCCTGGTATCGGTTGTCTCATGGCCGTAAGTCATCGTCATTTTACCTCTTCAAGGCACTTCAATAACAATAAATAGACGTGGAACTAGCGTAACCTACTTCCCTAATACAACTGAAGGAGATTCCCGTTTCGATTTCTTCCGTCAGGTCACATCTTTTCACCCAATGAAGCACACATTGAACGCCTTGGATTGGGAAATTGCTGAACACGGCACTCAATTCGTCCTTACTCTATTCACTTTCTTGTACATGGACATCATTGACGCCACCGCAACGTTGTACTCTATGGTTCGCTTTTGTGGAGTCGTGGACGATATAGATGGAGACTTTCCTCGCTCGACGCTGACGTATTGCTGCGATGCATTAAGTATCTCCACCAGTGCTCTTTTTAGTTGTTTGCCTATTACAGCCTTCATAGAGAGTGGCGCTGGGATTGCTGCTGGTGGCCGGACGGGAATTACAGCCATGGCAACTGGGGTATTGTTTCTTATTGCTGTCATGTTTGGCCCTATTTTTTCTTCTGTACCGCCTTGGGCGACTGGACCAACACTCATACTTGTAAGTATCCCAGACGCATGTCGTTGATGGATTTATTCTAATATTGCAGGTTGGTTGCTTGATGGCGCGACAAATGACGGAGATCAACTGGCGTTACATCGGCGATACGCTTCCTTCTTTCGTCGTCATTGCTTTTGTTCCTTTTTCATCCAACGTCGCCTACGGAATCATCGCGTAAGTATCACATCTCACTGCCACTGAATTCTCTATGAAATATTCACTGACAGGCTTTCCAGTGGCATGTTTCTCTACGCGACAATCAACATCCTAGTGACCCTCACAGTACGCATGTCGGGTGGGACATTGGAACCCGAGAACTACGACTTCAAGGAATATTGGACGTGGAAAGCTCCCCGAAGTAAGCCATGGTATATCCGGATGTTTCGGAACTCTGGTAAGTCTACGGATGGTTTTCATCCTCAGAAATTCCCAAGTGTGTCAGATTGTGAGATGATGAGAGCCGGATCTTCAGATGAGGGAAAGGAGGAACCGAGGGCCACGGTATCTGTACCCCTGAAGACGTTTTCGAGGGTTACTCGATGATATATAGCATTTTTAAGATTGTAAATAAGAGGACAGTCGTTACTACTATGTCTGAATGGGCTGTCGATGGGTAGATGTAGCAGTTATTCGACGATCACGATTCATTCTAACCTTGCCCAGCACACTAAAAGTCGCAACAAAAGCCAGTGAAGATGATGTGGCGTTCTTGATTGCTACCACGATAGAGAATGAAGATAGATAAAATATCAGTGCTAATCTGATTCTCATTTCTGAAGAATCGCAGACCAGTCATACTTTTCCGCCCACTCCTCCCATGTAGTCATAGGGCAATCAATGCCGGCCTTGTATGAAGTAAGCATTAAGTTTGTTCTTCAATAATAATATCACATACCTTTTCAATATCCTTGGCAGTCAATAACTCCATCCCACCATCATATCCCGGATCGGAAGTATATGAAAACATCAATCCCGTCTCGATACCAGCATCCTTGTCAGGCGTAGCCTCAGTCATTTCATCAGGTGTAATTTGTCGATATTTGACTGGAACATTGTTGATACGGCCCCATGTTCCGATCCATTCGGGCCATGTGCAGAAAGTACCTGCGGCCATATATGCCTTGCCTGGGGGCATTTGATAGACAGCATAGACAAAGTTACCCATATCGCCTACGGGGTCGAAGTGAGGCACTACAGCGGTAGGGGTAGTTGTGAAGGACATTTCAAAAGACCCATCAGACAGCTGTTATCCTGTCAAAAGACGCGAACCTGATAGAACCATTGAGGACATACCTTGTTCATATAAGAGTCAGGAAGAATGTTAAAGCTGGTGAAGAAGAAGCCTGTGTGAATGCATGACATCTTGGCAGCAAGTTCAGGATACTTTTCCTCAACATATGCAGGGAACACATCGGCCTTGGCATCAAAGTGGTACAAATCCTTGAATTTGCCCCCGCTACACTTTTCAGCTTGACTCAGGGTCGAGACCAAGAATCCGTTCTTGTCAAGACCTCCGGCCACAGTTGCAGCGGCATCGACGATGTTCTTTCCTTGCTGCACTTCGACATTGTAGGCAAACTTGCGACATGAGATGTCCTCCTTGGCAGCCTGCAGTCGGCAATCGGGTCTGAAGAAGGGCTCCCAGTAGTTTGTCACACTGAAGATGATGTTGGCGCCTTTGAAGGCTTCCTTGAGTGTCTCTATATCATCCAAATCGACCGAGACGACTTCAGCGCCAGCCGCGCTCAGCTTCTTGGCCGAATCGGAGGACGTATTTCGGGTCAAACCACGGACTTTGAAACCTGCGTCGAGGAATCGACGGGCGACTGAACCACCCTGGTTACCTGTCGCACCGATAACGCAAATAAGCTTTTCATTAACCATGTTGTTTGCCTGTTACAAAACAAATACCTATGTATTTATTCTGACGATGAAAAGAGGGGAAGCCTGAAAACAGGGATAAATTGTCTCGCGTAGATTGATTTTTATTTTAGCCAGGGCCATTTTGAGATAAGACCAGTTCAGTCTAGACCACTACGTAGTTCAGTCTAAAATCTTCAGCCGTCGGAAAGGCTGGAACGAAGTGGCTACCAAGTGGTACGACACTTAGCCTCTTTCAGATATGTCTCGCAACCCATCGAATCATGAATGAGTGTGGCTGTCCATGGCCTCAATGCTTTACTCGTATACCACGTGTTGTGACTTGACTTTTTCTGTCATCTTGTCCCTTTTCCCTTTTTTTCCTGTCCCGCCCTTCCCTCTGACTGACATGACGTTACCACTGCCGGCCGGAACCACCATCTAACGTTGACTCTAACTACGCAATAAATAGAGCAATCTACCGTCCAACTAGCTGAAGGATTCGCGTCTGACTCAGACAATGGCTTCTGAGCAGGAAACTACGTCTGCGACCTCGCCTGTAGCGTCCCAGTCGCAGTCGCCTCCTCCACCCGTTACCAGCCTGCCGGGTCGCGACAATCGAGATCAAGCTGGGGATAGAAACGAAATGAGCCAATCACCAAAGACCCCTGCTGAGAACCAAGATCGGCACGATGAGGAGCACGCGCCTCTGCAAGTCGATGTGAGTATTCACTTCTCTCTTCAAAATGACATGTCGTATTGAGGCCGAGGTATCTAGGAGGAGGAACTGCCAGGCAATGACGCAGACTCCACATATGGCTCAGACAGAGACTCAACCTACACAGGCTCAGTCACTTCATCCATCTACGATTACCAGTACGAAAATGGACGGCGCTACCATGCATACAGGGAGGGACAGTACGTCCTACCCAACGATGACCAGGAGCAGCAGCGTTTAGATCTCCAGCATCACATCTGGCGATTGCTTCTCGGTGGCGCCCTCCATACAGCACCTTTGCCAAAGTCAGATGACCAAAGCGATTATCGCATCTTGGATTTGGGCTGCGGCACTGGAATTTGGGCCATAGAGATGGCCGACGAGTATCCCAACGCCTCAGTGGCCGGTGTCGATCTTTCCCCAATCCAACCCGACTGGGTCCCTGGTAACTGCGTATTTCACGTCGACGACTACGAAGATGAGTGGACGTATCGTGAGAACGAGCGCTTCGACTATATCCATGGTCGTGCGCTCTGCGGCACTTCTGCAGACTGGCCTCTCTTCTACAGCAGAGTTCTGGAGAACCTCAAGCCAGGTGGCTACGTTGAGATGCAAGAGTATGACGCTTGGATATTCAGCGACGACGACAGCTGTGATCGTGCCCCATGGACAATGGAGTGGGTGACCAAGTTAGATGAAGCGAGCAAGATGTTTGGAAAGCAGATCAATGTGGCACGATATCAAAAGCAATGGATGATTGATGCGGGGTTTGAAGACGTTCAAGAGCGAGTCTACCGAGTACGTTTACCCGTTGCCTGCTTCTCTAGAGATTCATTAACAACAAGTACAGATACCCATTGGTCCTTGGGCAAAAGACCCAACGTTGAAAGAATTGGGTAAATTTGAACTCACGCACATGCAGATGTCTGTCGAATCACATACACCTGCACTATTCACGCGAGTATGGAACTACTCCCAGGATCAAGTCATGGTTTTAATGGAAGGCGTGAAGAGAGAATTCCGAAGTCGAGACTTGAGATTGATCACGACTTATCGGTTCCTCACAGGACGAAAGCCACTTCAAGCGTAGTATTTTGTTTTCCTACTCAACACTGCATGTACAAATGTTTCTTGCTTTTGCTCCTCTTTCCTTTTCCCAAGGTAGCCAGTTTTTGTATGTCAATTTCGCAGTTCCAGTTCTTACAGATACATACTTCAGTTCGTGGTCTAGCATGTTCACATCAGCATCTGAGGACAAAGAATGGCACATGATGCCTCCAGTCTGGGGCTGAGGCACACCCTGTAATACCGCGATAAGTAAAGGGAATATTGTAGGGTGGCATTCCAATGAGATGTTGTTTACTATATACAAGAAATCTCCTGCTTTCATGATTCCAAATGAATGTACCCTCCTAGTAGGAATCACTCCGGCATAACGATAAACTCGACGCTCAGCAAACGTTCTTCTTAGCATTGCCGGTAATACCCCAGTAAATGTTCTCAGCACAAGGAGACTCCCGAACACTGTTGTTGTTGACCTGGGCCTTGACATAGATACCGCTGGTGTTGGGAAACTCGCTACGAGCAGAAACACGAACCTCTCCGCCTCCGTTAACGACACCATCTCGGATAGCTAGGTTGTAACAGTTCTCGATGAGAATGGCATTGTTTCCGTTGTTTGCAAGATCGATTGACTTGATCTCGGCGGCGCCTGACTGAGACACGCAGAAGATTCCACGGCCACCACCTCGAGAGTAGACCTTGTCGACGAAGACGTTGGTGGTGGTATAGACATTGTTGAGCTTGCCATTCTCGTTGGCGAAACGAAGAGTTGCATAGCCTGTGCCTGCGCCGACGTTGTTGCCCTCGACGTAGCCAACGCGAACGTTTCGTGATTCTTGGATAAGTAGTCCCGATTCACCAACGTCGCGGGCCTTGACAGAAGCAATGGTAAGACCGTCGATCTTGAACGTCTCAACAGCGTGGCTACCAGCTCCTGTTACAACAATATTACCCATGGTAACTCCATAGTTCCAGTTCGCGTCGCGGTCGAAGCGAATTCCGAGACCACCGCTAAGGTTCATTGTGATGTCACCAAGAGCCAGGTTGCGGGTCCCAGAGAAGCGCATGCCAAAGTAAGGATTGCCCGTCATCTTGAGGTAAGGGATCTTGACATCGTTCTGGTTGATAGCCTCGATGGCTCCTCGACCAGCCTTGTAGACAACGTTCATGGTACCGCAGACCTCAAACGTCTTCCCGCTAGTGACAACGATGGTGCTGGCGCCTATGCTGCCCGAGGCGCGGACCGTGACACGCTGGTTGGTGCCGATACGGTCGAGCGCTGTTTGGATGGCGAGACGGTAGTCGGAGCCAGAGTAGACATTTGCGCCGTTGACAGTGGCGATGAATGAGGATCCGGAGCCCGAGACTACGCCCTGCGGTGTTCCATCGCCACAAGCGGCGTTGACGGAACTAATCAGGGCGAGACCTGCTGTGATGATGGAAGAGAGACGGAACATGGTGGAGGCTCTGTATGGGTTGAGGCTGAAAGGTCTCAAACTGAGAAGCATCCACTGGACTGCATTGTACTCTACTTAAATACTCTGAACGACCCTGTCAAGTCGGTCAGGTTGATTCGATTCGCGCGCTTGATCAAAGGACAATTGTTAAACCGCCAACAGAAATAAGAAGAGATCTACCCTGCAAGTATAGTGTATCTTGGCATCTTGGGGTAATGTGATTGTTTGTAGTTGCATCCTCGATATCGACATGCCTATCCGGGGCGATCGGAAGTCAAACCTCCGGCAAATGCGCAGTACGCATATCCGGGGTAAGACTTGGTATCCCCACCTATCATCTACTGGTGATATGAGTAACGTGGGACCTGTACAAGCTTCGTTTGGGGGTTGGGGTTGTCTTTTGGCAGGGTTAATTTGACGATCCTTCCGGTACGTAGGATTAAGCATAAAATCGGCTCTAGGCTTAGATAGTTGATGTTCCATTCTCGCTATACATTAACCCGAAATAACGAGGGTGGAACTAAAGACGGTGAAAACATGTACCAAACGAAATGGAACGTCAATGGGCTCCTTGGTAATGATGGAACTGTCCGGCTGATAAACCAGACCAAAGGTCATGGTTTCCACTCGACAGGGACACCATGTTCTCGCTTGCTGTCTCTTGTCAGGCCAGTTCATCGCTTGCTCAGGGCGTTATGTGCTGTGAGTTGACACTACCTTGATTACGCTATCGAGGCTACCCATGTACCTTCAGCAGCCGGCGTATTTCACTTTGAACATCGTGGGAAAACATAGTGATCTTACCCGAAAGGCTCAAATTACCTGCATACACCACAAAATCTAGGGTCGCCTTGCCAATCGCACTACTTCCAAGCCTTGAGGTGACTAGTATTGGCAACAATTATTCGTGGCATGTCTTCCAAGACGATGGTATCCCCAACTTTCAACGCTAACAAAGACACCGTCGAGCAAACTACACATTATACTTTCGTGGCGCTATTAGCGATTGGTGATAGTGACAGCAAGCAGTCGGGCCGTAAACGACAATGTGATCTGACTATTCACCGTCAATATCATATAGATTACGGGACTTTTGCTAGTTAGTCATGTTTGTATTGTTTCGGACAGGATATCATGTACAGAGCCACTGCGACGGAACAACGGATGCAATATTGTGGGTGTAGATCAGTGGATGGCAATCACCGTCGACTGTTTGTGGCTGTTTGTACTACCATGCCTAGCTACGGCATCGTCGGATCTACCTTACCTGTATTCACTTTGGCCCTATTCTACCGGACTACTCCAGTCTAGTTCGTAGGTAGTTCAAGAGAATATCAAGCGATGATTGGGTAAACGCGACCATGAACTTGGCACGGCAATGCCGGGCTGCAAACATGAATAGGGATTCGACTTGATGTAAGATTATTGTCCTAGAGCAAACAAACAACCTCTGGACCCTTATGTCGTCCATCGTGGGTAATCAGGCGATCATGTGTGACCTCCAATACAGAGTCGCACCAAACATATATAGAGACCTTGATTCATCTTCATGGAAGGTCATCGTCAGGGCCCAACTCGATGCATGACACCTGCAGCTTTAACGAACTACCTCTCGTTTGCTACTCGCCATTTTATCACATTCAAGCCATCTCATCCAAGATTTGTCCTTGAACACTAGACTAGAAATCACCCATACGATTGGGAGATCAATTTTACTTCACGTTCAGACCGATTGGAGTCCAATCGTCGCTTTTTGCACTTACTGCCATCGGTAAGTTATAACATTCCATTCTCAGACATCTTGAGTATTGTCATTGACATTCTATCCAAGATCAAATCCTGGGACGCATCAGCGATCATGTGCCAGGAATACACGACTCTGATCCTCGACTTAGGTGGCGTTCTTGCCAATTTCACAACAAAGAACAATGTCGGTCTCAGGTCAAGCCTCATCAAGGCTGCCCTCGACTCATCTTACTGGAATGACTACGAATCAGGCCGTGCTACGGAGGCTGAATGCTATGAAAACATATGCCAAGAGTTCAATATTGACATTGAAACTTGGACTAGAGCGTTGGAACAGATGAGGAAGGAGGGCCTGCAGGCAAACACTTCTTTGATCTCTTCTATCAAGGAACTCAGACAGATGTATACCAAGACCAAGGTTTTCTGTTTGTCTAACATCCCTGCATCTGAATCCGACGCACTCAGAGATGAGATCCAGAGCTGGGGCATCATTGACGAATTCATTGCCTCAGGAGTCATTTGCCAGAGGAAGCCAGACACGGCCGCTTACGAAGAATGCTTGAAGATTGTCGACACACCAGTATCTTCCTGCATCTTTGTCGACGACAAGGCAGAAAACGTTGTTGCCGCGCAGACCCTTGGTTTCAAGGGTATCGTCTTCAGTGACACAGATACTCTCGTCAGAGATCTTCACAACCTCCTTGGGGACCCTGTTGCGCGCGCAAAGGCGTTCCTTGAACACAAAGTAAAGACAGCTGGTAACATGCTTCTGGACAACTACTCTCAACCAATCATGCTTCAAAACACGGGAATCCGGTATGTTTGTCAGGCATCTTGCTTATTGGCTTGTTGACTAATGTTTTCAGGGATCTGATCATGCCAGAGAGTGACGGTCGGGACTGTTTCTAGCAGAGATCGCCGATACTGACGACCATAGTCCATCCCGAAGGCTCTGACACCACGTCTCTGGCGATAGCAGTCTTGGACAATGTTCCAATGGACACGAAGCTCAAGGCTAGAGATGAGATACTCTCAAACTTGAACTCGGATCGTCTTCCTCTCGTAAGTCTCTGATGAAGAATCATGCACTGGTTCTAATCATTTGTCAGTGCTGGCTCAGCAACAGCCATCCTCAATTCTGCCACTGCATGTGCGCCAGCATTTTCCGCTTCTTCGTCATCAACGACTGGGGCGAAGACCTCCCCAGAGTCAATGACTTTTTGTGTCGTTTACTCGAAACCCGAGCTTACCCCCATGGTAGCCGCTACTACAAAAACCCAGATTGGCTCCTCTATATACTGTCTGACATCTGTGAAAGTCGTCCTTGGGACTCGCAACTCCAGCGTATGAGAGACTTGCTCGTTGAGTGTGTTCGCGAACGGATGGGATTTGATGATGATATCTTTGGAGCCGTGCTGAGATTGTTGAGTGCACAATCTCTTGGGTTCCAGAGTGAGAGAGATTTGAAGATCGTGCTTGATGGGCAGCAACTTGACGGCGGGTGGGAGTTGGCATGGCCATGGGGACATGGCGTTGAGTCACTTCAGGTTGGAAGTCGGGGCGTTTTGACAGCCATGGCTATGACCGCGATTGAGCGGGCGAACATGTGTTTCTAAAAGACTACTGTCTCAAAGAAGTAGCCAAGTGTTCTATCACAGTGTTAGGTTTTATTGTTCGGCCTTCTCTCCGACGATCATAAATTGAATCAGCTTGGCTCACGAGTGGAACTCTCGGTTGTTTCTGAGCCGAGCTAAATTGAGGGGTGAATGAGTCGTCTCCGAATACAACCTGCGCGATTAATGTTATGAGAAACAAGGACATGTTACACTTCCGTTGTGCATATTCATCATGTTCGAAGAGAAAATCATCGAATTCGGCCCGTCAGCTGGGTCAATCCCCCTCGTTGGTGCAACAATTGTGATTGACGAATCAGATGACCCTGGTATCATCCGCGCCGCAAAAGACCTGGCACAAGACTTTGGCCGTGTAACGAAAGGGGATCCCAGCCCTGTGGTCCTGCTAAGCTCAGAGGAAGACTATGTACAGATCAATACAAAGACGGCTATCTTTGTTGGCAGTATTGGCTCGAGTGCGCTCATCAAGAGGCTAGTAGACAATGGCAAGTTGGATATAGAGGCGATCGATGGCAAATGGGAATCCTTCACTACGAGTATCCTCAATGAACAGCTTGGAGCATGCGAGCAGGCTTTGATCATCACTGGAAGCGATAAGCGAGGTGCTATTTTTGGTATATACACTCTCTCGGAGCAAATTGGTGTCTCTCCGTAAGTACCTCTGTGGATGATCGAGGTAGATGGTTGAACTGATTCGGGACAGATGGTATTGGTGGGCTGACGTGCCACCGAAACATCATACTGAAATCTATGCTATCGGAAAGCAAACTGTTCATGGCGAGCCATCTGTGCGCCACCGAGGTATCTTCCTCAATGACGAAGCCCCAGCTTTGACTGGCTGGGTGAGGGAAACGTTCGGAGGATACAACTCCAAGTTCTACTCAACTGTATTTGAACTCCTTCTTAGACTCAAGGTCTGTTCTTATCTCTCTTCTCTACTCCATGACAGGATGCTGACAGTGTAGGCCAACTTCTTATGGCCAGCGATGTGGCCCGGCTATCCCAACCCAGGAGCTTCTTTCTTCACTGATGACCCTCTGAACCAAAAGCTTGCAGACGAATACGGGATCGTCATTTCGACTTCACATCACGAGCCTATGCAACGCTTATCAAACGAATGGTTTGCAGATAATCCAGATGGAAGTTGGAATTGGTTGACCAACAAGCAGAAAATCACCGAGTTCTTCGAGCATGGCGCGAGCAGGGCCAAAAACTGCGATTCATACTTTACTCTGGGGATCAGAGGAGAATATGATAAAAAGATGCTGGCAGAAGATCCTGCTTCTGTAGTGCAGGATGCTATTGAGACCCAGAGAAAAGTTATTGAGAAGGTCTATGGAAGTGAAGACGCTGTTCCTCGTTCGTATTGTCACCCAAAGGCTCCCTCCACGCTGTTACTGACTCTCAGCAGAACTGTTTGCTATATACAAGGAAGTTCAGTCCATGTTTGAAACGGGGCGTCTGACTGTTCCAGAAGATGTCACACTGCTTTTTCAAGATGACAATTTTGGCACAATCCGTCGACTTCCGACAACTGAGGAATCCAAGAGGAAAGGTGGAGCAGGGGTAAGTTCACAATCGAGTACAAAGTGGTCTTAGCTGACGTAGGCCAGGTTTACTACCATCTGCAATACGTTGGTGATCCTCGGAGTTACAAGTGGATCAACACAAACTCTCTCGTGAGTCTATGTCTCTTCGTGGCAAGATTGTTACTTACAAGGCACAAAGGGCAAAGTGTGGCATCAGCTCCAGCAAGCCTATCACCACAACGCCAGACAGATCTGGGTGTTCAATGTAGGCGACCTCAAACCTCAGGAACTCCCTATTTCTTTCGCTCTGGCCTTGGCATGGGACGTCAACAGCATCAAGCACAATACTCTTCCCGAATTCTTCCATCGTGCAGCTGAGCGTGAGTTCGGGGCTGACCTCGCAGGTGAGATCGGTTCGCTTTGGCATCAACACGACAGGCTATTATCGTTGAGAAAACACGAGCATATCGAGCCAGAGACGTTCTCAATCCTGCACTACAGTGAAGCTGATTCCATCCTCAACCGCTGGAAGGTTCTTCTTGAACATGCGGAGACGTTACATAAACAGGTCTCTGAAGACCAAAAGGCTGCATCCTTCCAGCTCATTCTTCATCCGACCAAGGCTTCGTATATCTATACTGCTTTGCGTATCAACCAAGCGCGTAACAAACTCTTCGCTCGCCAGAGACGTAACTCCGCCAACAAGATTGCGCAAGAGGTCTTGGATCTTTTCGACGCCGATTTTGATCTGTCAGAGGAATTCCACAGTCTACTCAATGGGAAATGGAATCATATCCTGATGCAACCACATTACGGATATGAAGACACTTGGCATGCACCATCGCGAGACATGATCAGTGGTCTATCGTTCGTCCAGCGGCGCCAAAACTCGAACCCCATTGTGGGACAGATGGGAGTTGCGGTTGAAGGTCACGAAGGCGTGCGAGTAGGGCGCATCAATGAGGAGTCAGAACGAACGCATCCAAGCAGGCGAGATCTTGTTCCTGGCCTGACCTTGGGTCCAATGAGTCGGTATGGACCCGATTCCAGGTGGTTTGATGTCTTTACTCGTGGAGTTCCGACTATCAACTGGTCAACTTCTGCACCTTATCCCTGGATCATCTTATCACAAACCGAGGGAGTGTTGGTTTCTGGCCAAGATGATGTGCGAGTTCAAGTTTCCATCGATTGGTCACAAGTGCCTCAAGACTTCCAAGAGGAGGTTCTTATTGATGTGCGATCACGTGAAGGAGACTTTGAACAAGTTCACCTACCCATCGATGGTCGACAAGTCCAAAATTCATTCCATGGGTTTGTGGAACAGGGCTGCTTCATCTCAATACCAGCGACTGATTGCCACATTGAGAAGCCGTATCTAATCCTTCCTGACACAGGCAGACTCAAGACTGGAAGTGTGGCTCTCGCTCCCGGAACAAGGACCAGTAGCGCGATTCCTTACATAAAATACCCGTTCTTCACACTCAGCGAAACTGACAAAACGGAATTGGTGCTTTACTTTGGCACAACTCTTGACTTATCATCTGAGGACATCCTGACCTACGATGTACAGCTTGATGAAAGCCAAATTCAGACATACAATCTGCAAAGGAGGACTCCGCAAAGTGAGAAGAAGGCTGCAGATAAGGGATGGGCATCGGCTGATGGGTGGTTCTATGCTGCGTCGGACAATGTGTGGATGCGGAAGCATAAGCTAGGAGCATTGAAGACTGGTGTGCATGGCCTTAAGCTCCGACTCAATCATGCAAACATGTTGTTGGAAAAGATTGTTGTTAACTTGTGTGGGACGCAAGAGAGTTACTTGGGCCCCCCGGGAAGCACGAAGGCTTAAGGAAATGAATGACCGCACAGGCAAACGGGAGAACTATTTGATGTACCTAGTCGGTCCGTGATATTATGTATTGGATCTAAGTACTTTTTTATACAAGTGAATGAAAATACATTTGAGTTGACAAGCGACAACAGTATATGGTCAATTACATTTTATACATGGAAAACCCGCAATAACGCTTAGCAAGTAAGGCTGAACTTAAGTTTGCGGTCCTGGTTAGCAACACCGAAGTACTTCTCGACCTCGGTGGTTTGGGCAGGTGTGTCAAAAGCAGTGAACCAGAAACCACTGGCATCCTTCTGCTGCCAGAGCCAGCAACCGACATTGTTGTAGTACTGCTGCAGACTGGCGGTCGTGGCAGCAGCCTTCTGGTAGTTGGGTCCCTTGGTAGGCCAGCCGGTCTCACCAACCCAGACAGTAGCCTTGGAGTTGACAGCCTGGACGTGCTTCTTGACGTTCCAGTAAGAGTTCTGGAAAGTCTTGAGGCGGAGAGCATCCTTGATGGGAACACCCTGCCAGTAGGGGAAACCGTTTGTGATGGCAATGTCGCAGGCCTTGGTGACGACGTCGTTGGTGCCGTCGACCCAAGCGGTCCAGGTGTCGGTGTGTCCGACCTTGAGGGCCTTGTTGTATTGGTGGACCATGCCTCGGACGTCGTAGATTTGCTGTGCGAGCTTCTGGGGGGAAATATCCTTGCGGTAGAGATCCTCGGATCCGACACTGATGGCGGCGATCCAGCCAGTGCCGTGCTGCTTGATGGCCTTGAGGAGGGCGGCCTTATCACGGCCAAAGTGAGCATCGTCGGTGGACCAGATACCGACAAGGATCTTCATGCCGGTGGCCTTGGCAGCGGGGACGGCCTTGACGAGTGCTAAACAAGAGTGTAAGTAAAAAGAGTTTATTGTTGAGAATGCGAAACACTTACTGTTGCAGTCAGAGGCAGAGTACAGACGAACAGCGTTGAAACCCTTGTTCCAGCTCTTGATGGCCTGGAAATCCTTCTTCCAGTCGGCCTCCCACTTGCAGACACCATCAGCCCTGTTGGCGCCCATGCTGAAACCCTTGTAGGTGCCGGCCACGGCCTCACCAGTCATCATGAGAGCCACCGCGAGGGTGCTGAGAGTACTGAAAAACTTCATAGTGAATTAAAGATAGTAAAAAGGAAAATAACTGATTAATAAGCGAGTGACAGTTAAAGAGCCAAGAGGACAAAAAGGCAAAAAAGTTGGGACGGAAAGTTGGTTTTATTATGGGATGATGGAAATTATGCCCCTTTTTACTTGTTGCTTTTTGCCCCTTTGGGCTCGTATTTACCCTGGCGCGTGAGCTGTTCTAGACCATTTTGGCCGTATTGATTCTATTTTTATGCTTGGCCTGGTCATGGAATCACGCTAGAAAGGACGGTGTCGCGCGGGAGGTCGGGTTCACCAGAACGGAATCAATCTACGGGCAATTAAAGCAGATTGGTTTTCATGCTTAATCCATATTTAGGTACAGAGTTTGTAGGGAGTAGATGAATTTGAAACACGTCATTACCGGTTCAGTAGGCCTGGCTTGTCCATGTGCTGTCATGTCTTCGTGTAGCTACCAAGGTAACCATGGATCCAAAGAGGCTAAGGGATCTTCCTTGGCTATCGATTGTCCACGCGATGCTGTCCGATTATTGGCTGGAAGTCCCGGATCCTCCGATATCCATCCTCGCCAATTTTCTCGATTATCCACATGAGACGCGTACCTTGACCTACCCTACTGCGCTCAACATCTTCATCAATCAGGCCTTCAAGCTGTATGGCCTAATCATTGGAACGCTCATAATTATACCAAGAGTTTGGGCTCATATATCATAATGCCAATAGTGATGTTTGAGTACCAGAATTGTATATCAGTGGAAAGCGTGATCAATTGTGAGGTTGCGTAGTCATTTGAATGCATTTCATCAAAAATGAACAAGTTAATTAGGTCAAAGAGCACTCTCATCATCAACCTGGTTCAAAACAAGAAATCCATATAGAAAATAAGAAAACCTATTTCACCTTCTTATTATTCTATTTATACAAAACACTCAACATCTCGACACTAGACAAAGAGCACAACTTCAATATTTGGACAGGAACTGATAAGAGACAATGAGATAAGATTAGATTAGACAATCTTATCGATAAAATGTTAAAGGACTGTGCCTACTGGCGTCGAAACTCGGGCTATTCAAGACCGAACACGAAAGCCGAGGTACAGTCCAGCCGCTTCGTTACCTACTGTTTCAAGTTTGATTGTCATTGATTCTCCGCATGCAGAAGCAGCACATGGTCAGATGACTTGGATTATGAAAATGAATGCTGCCCCTGCAAACCTTAACATCGGTGCCCCCAAAGTCAATTCAAGATGAGTATTGGTGGAATATTTCACTTCCTCGACCACCAAGAGGCAAACGACTCATGGGTGTTCAGGCAAATATTGGGGTACATAATTAAATCAATACAAGAAGATGATATTTCCAGTAGCGACGCTCATGAATTCACATCTCTAGACAAGAACATTTGACTCGCCCCGACTCATCATGAAATTCTCTGCCATTGCTTGTGCTGCCCTGAGCATCTTTGGAGGTGTTCAGGCTGCGAAATCTCCCTTCTTCATCCTGACAGGAGACTCGACTGTTGCTACAGGCGGAGGCTGGGGTGATGCACTCCTCAACGGAACCAAGAAGCCCGGAGGTGGAATCAACCTTGCAAAGAACGGCGCTACCACCGTTTCTTTCAGAGACCTGGGCTTGTGGGATGCTGCGCTAGATAACGTCAAGACTCAAAAGGCTAAGCACGAAGCTATCGTGACAATTCAATTCGGCCATAATGATCAAAAGACTCTCACTCTGGAACAATACTCGGACAACCTTTCCACTATGATCGGTGAGGTCAAGGCAGCAGGTGGAACTGCGGTAAGTTAAAACTTCGATATCCCAGCCTCATGACTGACGTTTGTAGATTATTATCACATCACTCACCCGCCGCACTTTCAAAGACGGAAAAGTGGTCGAGAATCTTAGCAAAGAGCGAGATGCCGCCATTGGCGTCGCGAACAAGGCTGGAGTCAAATATCTGGACCTCAACACCGCAAGCACCAAGTATGTTAATGCTATTGGCCAAGAGAACGCGGATAAATACAACGAGATTGAGGGAGATCGGACACACCTCAACATGTCAGGCAAGATTGTATTTGGAAGGATGGTGGCTGATATGTTGGTTCAAAAGAGGCCTGATCTGGCTCGGTACATCAAGAGCAACAAGAAGCTGAGCCAGCTTATCAGGGATGGAGTCTTTACAACTGGGCAAGAATAGTCACGACACCGTTAAACCTATGTTACATTAAGAGCGAAGATGAGCTTATTTGGTAATGTGGTGCTTGGTATTTGAAATCAAAATATTGTCGCTACGTAAGATCAGTTGTGTCACCCCCCGATTACATATCAGAGTAGGTGTAGCAAAGAGGACCAGTCAGAGTATCCATATAATCCTTCACAACGGGCTCACTCTCAGCAAGCTCCATAACAGGCATCGTATCAGTAATCGTGGCAGGAATGGTTGTTTGGCTGACTCGGAAGCCGGTGTAGTCGGATAGACGAGTGTCATTGCGTCCTTGCCACTTTGGTAATTGTTAGTAAAAGTACAACTCCAAATGGAATAGAAGAAAAGCCTACCTTGGCCCAAACACGGTCGACATTGGCATGGTGGAGGAAGAAGAGAGGCTCGTTGGGAGAAGTAGCTGGGCCCATGTCACCAAAGATGATACTGTGGACTGGCAATTTGTTAGCATAAACATAAGAATTGAGGGAGAGAGAACATACTCTGAGCGTGGGGGAGACCCTCAAGCATACCGGACATGTCTGCGTAATTGTCGAAACCGTAGATGGTGTTCATGACCTTGGAGTTGTAGGCGTCAATTTGCATATCGCCGAGGATCTGGTCACCATTCTCGTCTCTGCCCAATCCACCGTTGAACTCGCGAGTGAAGCAGTGTAGACGGTCACCAGGAGTGTTCATGTCAGGCCATCCCATAGCCAGAGTCAAGTTGGTGTTGGCAAAAGGTCCATCGACAACACAGCGCTGAAAGCCAGGGACATCGCTATCAGTGCGCTGGCCGTCACCACCGAAACCTGTCTTGGCGTCGAATAGAGGCGAGTTCTTCATGTCTTTCTTATCGGCGTCGATGGTCCAGTCCCAGTAAGGCTGAACACCCTTGTAATCACATTCGGTCTTGAGCAGATCTTCATGGAGCTGGACAAACCAACGGTGCCAGGGAAGGAAGTTGGCGACGAAGTGAATTTCGGTGTTGAGAGAGAAGTGGGTGTATACAAGGTCGTCCATACGGGATGTGACGGCGTTGATGTGGCTGTATCTCTCTTTGGGGAGGTTACGGACGCAGACGGCAGCGCGAAGGTATTCAGCCTTCTCAGCGCCGGTAAGTTCGCGCCATTCTTTGCGGACGACGGGATCTTTGCAGGCGCTGTTGGCGCGAGCGAGAGGGCTGGCGAAGGATGTAGCGGCCAAAGCCAGAGTGAAGAGAGTCTGGGGGAGCATTTTAACGAACGTGTTTATAACGAATGTATTAATAATGTCTTAACGAGTGACGTGGTATTAAACCTGATAGCGATAGGTATCGAGGGATGAGTAGAAGAGATCTAGAAGAGTGCGATACCAGCTGTCTTATGTACGATGCGTTCGATGGGCTACATGGATCAATCTCCCTATTATCACTTCCAGGGAGCTAAAAGTCTAGGCTAGAGTGATACCGCTGGGACACGAGACGAAGAATTGTCCATTCAGACTTATACCAAGGGTTAATTAGTGGATCTACACCGGCTTCTTAGCTGTTAAGTCTATCAATACGAGCTTGGGGATGCCTGTCAAACCGGCTGTCTCCTCCTTCTAGAAGCCAAGGACGAAAAAAACTCTTAGCTTTTCCAACGGTCCCGTAAGATCCCTGATGGATATTCTTTTAATAACTTGAAAGACTGGGGCGCGCAGTGATTTCTTGAGACGCCCAGCCGGATGTCGGACTATATCGAGACTAGCCAGGGGCCCACGGGCCAAGGATCATGAACTGCGACATCACTGGCGTGGGGTTAGCAAATACCAAGCTGTCACTCGGTCATCTTGAAATCACCGGAACTTACCCTCTGCCACTTGAATTCCTCATCCAATTTTGTGATAAGGAACCCGGAAGTTGATCCGCAGCATCTGATACTATTAAATATACTAAAGTGTAGATCATCCCCGGTTCTCCTCAGTCTCAACAGTACAATGGCAGATCAAAGAAGGCTTCCACAAATGCTTTGTCGATGTGACGCTTAAGCTTCTCCGGATCAGAATCGGATGTTACATAAGAGAATTTAGATTTCGAAGGGAACGAAGTGGATAGGGCTTTTCGTGTAACTGACCCGTTCGGCTGGAAACTTGTCTTCCGTCTTTTGTCCGCCTAAATAAACCCCTTGTTTGGGCCGAGGCCATTTCAACGTCTTTTGGTACGAGGACAGGGTTATTGTCGCCAGGCCGAGTGTGACCGATTTGATCTGAGAAGAACAAGTCGCTATGTAGGACTCGTAGGCAATGATTAAAACACCACCATGATGATTTCATTAAAATGTGAAGGGTAAGTATTACCAGTCAGATCTTCACATGTTTTCTCAGCCTGTAACCGATTTATTTTCAGAGGGATGTCGCCGTTGCGTCGAGATTTTAGGCGTAGCAGTTGCCAATAACTTGATAATCTCCTTTAACACTGTAAATAGGTTAGGCATCCTTCTCAGCTCGTCAGTGGACATCGTGTTTGCCAAATACTGAGCCGTTCCCGTTAGGAGCATTGCGTCTAGTGCATTGCCTACCAACTTATAGGAAAGCATCTGCAAAGAGATATGGATGCAACTGACTTTTGGGGTCGATGGACTCCATTTTTATAGATACGCTGGCTCGCTAGATGTTTGTGCCGGGCGAAATCTTCGTTGTTCTCGATCACTTCTCACTTATTCTAGATTAGTATGTAGTTGGTGATGAGGACTATCGATACTCTAAGGGATGCTGAAGCCTACCAGAATGGATATTGATAGAAAAATCTTCAAGGTATCTCTACAATACTTACTTCAAAGCTGGCAGCAATGCTTTGGAAGTGTATGTTACGATCGGCCTGACTGCTAGATAGCCTAGCTAAGAATCAACACTATCATGGACACTGCAATCCAATACGCACGATGACAAGAATTTATCCGATAATATAATTTATTTTTTTATAACTATAAGCCAGAGCCCTATTCTTCTTAATATCTTTAAAATTCTTAATAAAAGATCTATCTAGATTAAAAACTTAAAATATTAAAATAAGGTTTTCCTAATAGCCAACTTTTTTTTAAAAAAAATATATATATTACAAATAAAAGAAGCATCTCCTGGGCTACATATACAGTAGGTATTTCTTCCTCCTGCAATATAACATCAAGCAACTTTAAAGTGCCTACTTAATCCACTAAGTTAAGTGTAAGCAAAAGCACTTACTGTCAGTTAATCCCTAGTCCATCGCTCCATATAGCTAACCGATGTCATAGGTATTATATAATAATACAGCCTCAATAAAAAAGCCTATACAGTTATATCCCTAGCTATCTAGAAGACTATTTCTTTACTAAAGAAGGCATAAACCAGGTTATCTTACTTAGTAACTACAGTAAGGATCTAAAGTAGCTAAGGCATAAGGTAAGGTGCCTCCGAGAGGGGCCATATGACGATAACTACAGCCTCATCAGGTTAATTGCCTTCAGCTACAAGGTCCTCTTGCTCTTCGTAAGGCGCTTTCGATCTAAGAAGCTAGGCCGGATAGTGCCAGAGCTTGAGAAGGAGCTTGCGAGCCTGAGGGACCTTGAAAAGAGGCTTACAGGAGGGCTTGACGTCCATAAAGACGAAGTCGCCTTCCTCCACGCAGTATCCGACAATATTATAATTAATTTATATGTCTGATATTGCCTCAACGATACCATGCCCTTGTTTGTGCATGAAGTGTAAAAGATGCATATTGTTGCGGCAAGGGGTAAGTAGCGATGCCAGAGCAACATGAGGCTTACTTGAACCCAACATCTATCCAGTGGTGCTACTGTGAATGTGATGAGTGGTTTTTCAGTTCAAGCTAAACCTGTGTTTTATGATAGTGTAATTATCGTGCTTCAAATGAGTCCACCCTCATGCTTCCCTTGTCTTCTGACCACAATGGAGGGAACTTGAAGGGAAATGGGAGCTGATCAAAGCCATCTCAATAAACCAGGAATACTCAACAACACCGAAGTTATTCAGATTGGAGGTCCTCTTCGATTAATGCTACCTGGCTGGTGTTTGGATGATTTATTTGAATCTTACAGATGCAGCTACATCGCC
Organism: Fusarium graminearum PH-1; assembly: GCF_000240135.3. Classification (NCBI taxonomy): domain Eukaryota; kingdom Fungi; phylum Ascomycota; class Sordariomycetes; order Hypocreales; family Nectriaceae; genus Fusarium; species Fusarium graminearum. The sequence goes on along the minus strand of NC_026475.1, from coordinate 6,662,817 downwards.
GGAGACAGATAAAGTTACTCATAGAAAAGGATCAATAAATATTTTATAAGACACAGTATAAGACCACTACAGGTTCTGGCCAAACATATAAGGGATGGCGTACCAAGTCGATGACCGGCAGTCCAAAAATAAATTACCAGGCCGATGGCCAGAGATGTCAAGAAATGAAATTACCAGGCAGATCTCCAGAAGTCAACTCCACTCTTTTGAACATTCTCACGTGTTTGTAGGACACTTCCGGTAATGTTTCTCGTCACTTCCTTGATGACACAACCCTTTGTGTCACGCTGGCCGGAGTAGATGTCCAAAAGCCACTGAAAAGCCGCCTCATAGCTATTGTCGGCTTCCTGGTAGTGCCCGCCGATAGTATTCCTTTCGAAGTGAATGTCGGCCCCCACGGCACAATATCTGTTGACTACAGCATCGGTATCAGCTATAGGTGTGACCTCGTCGTGGATAGCTTGGTAAATAAACAAAGGCCATCTGGGGGTACCGTTATATCCCAGAAGGCCCTCTTGGTTAAGAAGAGCTACAATCTTCGGGTCGCTGAGAATGTCAGTCCCCTTCTGGAAGTACTTGTTGATATCAATTCCATAAAAGGCGACGCCAGCTTCGTTGATGGTAAAACCCTCAGCAGCGAGAAAGCCAGTCTTGTTGTACTGGCCATCATCGTTGAGTTTGGATATAAGGTACTTGCGGACGTCAGGATATTGGCTTGTAAGACCCAACAACATATTTGGCACCAGACCGGCTCCAGGTTTGCCATTGACATCGTACAGGAGTGAAGTGATATTGGCCAACGGGGCTCCCAACGCAGCACCGATAACGGGTCCTGTTATCAGCTCTGGTGCATACTGTACCGCAAGTTCTGATGCCCATTCGGTGGCAAACGCACCGCCAGAGTAGCCCCAAAGGGCAACACTGGGCGTGTTGGTCATGTTGAGGCCCAGACCAAGCGATAGAACAGCGCGAATTGAGTCCAAAGTAGCGTACCCAGAGATGACACCAGCGCTAAAAGCAGCCAAGGGTCCCTCGTAATCTGGAACAGAAACGAAGAGCCCTTGACCTAGAGCAGCTTCATAGTAGATGGAAGAAAAATTGCTCGCGGTGTACATAGTGTTACTAGGGCTGGCATCGACGTCGGGAGAGTCATAGGCAACTTGGATTGACATTAGCGCGCTTTGTTGGTACTTTTGGTGCGCAAGACTTTCAGGACCCAGCTCGGGGATCAAAAGAGTGGTGACGGCCCAAGCGGGCTTGAAATGACTATCGGTCGTACGGTAGAGGATGTTGTAAGAAGCAGAGCAATTGCTGGTGACGCTGGTCAAGTTTCCAGGCGCAGGTCGCACTCTCAAGACTGTTCCAGGCTCGGTATTCTCAAATCCAGGAGGTGCAGTATACCACGGGTCTTTGCTGGGCGGAAGCGGTTCTGACGACAACGCAGCTTGAGCGGCGCCAACCAAGCCCAACCAGAAGCCCAGAAGAAACAACAAACGATCGAGAGCCATACTGAGTGAGTGAACGAATGAATGACTTGAACTGTCAATAGCTCTTTGGGACTCACACTACGAAACGCGGCGCATCGTTTTATTTAGTAATGTTGTTTGAACCTTGATGTTGTTGTGCCAGGGGTGAAGGGGTCCAAGACCTCAGCACGTACAGAGTACATCAATCCTCAATGCGCTAGAGTGAAATGAGTCATTTTGAGCCATAGGAGCGCACAAACTTACAGGGGGCTCCTAACCATCACCAAGTCTTACAAGAATTAGAACTGTAATCAAATGAGGAAGGGCTAAGGACGTATACACTACAAACTTTACTTTATACATAGTAAAGTGAAGCTCGCTTTATCAAAGAATTCTAGATTGAGTCCTGGGTTCTTTAAGTGTAGTTACGTATAATTGGAACAGCCGATTTATTGTCCCCATGTCCATGTCAGGCCCCTGGCCCTTTCATCAGGCCCTCCATTCTACACATCACAGCTGGTTCGTTTCGAGATTTTGCTTTTTACTAGGTCCACCAGCGAGGCCTGAGAAAAGTAAGGCTTCATCTGTCTTGTATTGCTCTTTCACTTACTTGTCTGGACCTCTAGTCTTTGTACATCAAGCGGTTCATTTTCACGGCCTTCGCAATAGTTCTAATCGGACCGAAAGTCGGACGGAATCTTTTCCAGCACCAGCGACAATGCGATAGGTATCGGATCGCAGGTAGAAGGCTTCCAGACTTTCAACATATTTTATTGCCTTTCAACCTTGCTTGCCGTTTGTACGTATTCTGCGCTGATCATCATTTCAACCACCAAGGCTAGCCCTGCCTTTCTGGTGCGATATGCCTCTCCTGTCATTGTCCTTCCATTGGGGAAACTATTACAAGAGTCAGATGGACTTAGCAGCAATGCAGTCCATCGTGGCTTCATTCTGGGGCTCACGGCACAGATTATAATACAATACTGCAACTTCTTGGGCCTCGAAACGTTGGATGCCAACGACCTGGCAAGGAAAACCGTATTCCGAGCCTCTGATCGTACGGTGTACGAGTGGTTTGTGTCCTATTCAACTCGCGAGGGACTGGAACGCCATCACAAGCAAAGGATCTTTGTGACCACCCCCGGTTTACCAGCATGACAAAGGATGAGAACTAACTCGCACTTGGTTTATACTTCGTCAGTCACTTATTGCGTGGCAATATCTTCTTCTAGATATCGTTTACACGACCACCATGAGAACGCCAAAGGAAAATGCACAGAGGCTTTTCACTAAAGGAACAGAATACATGTACTTGGACGCCAATGCCGAGCAACGGACTGTTGATTTTATCGTTGGGGTTATTGCTTGGGAAATAACAGGTAGGGTATCAATCAATTTACCAAATCGTGTTTTGTCATATTCTCGGTCCTCCTTGGCTTTACGACTCCTCAACAATGGCCGCCGCTGTTTGGAAGCATTTTAGATGCATACACCATCACAGGTTTCTGGGGGTAAGTTCCGGTACTCTCCTCATCCACACACGTTTTCTGGCACAATATTAGCACAATATTAGCACAATATTAGCACAATATTAGCACAATATTAGCACATTCTGGCACCAGTACTTTCGCAGGGCTCTCACAACCATCAGTAGTTCCATCTGTCGATACTCTCTGCGGCTTCCACAGCCGTCTCGAACGTTACCTGAACCTCGCTCGTTCTTGGGATCAGCTATTGTGCACGTAGCTGTTGATTGGTTTTCTTTACCGTCGTCTTCAAAACCACCTGTACTGGCACTTGCTTTCTTCGGCTCCTTTATTGTCGGCATTGTTATTGAAGACACGATCCAAGATCTATGGCGCCGCATCACCATTGCCACAGAACACGACGGAGATGATGGAGTTTCTCTATGGTACAAGCTTTTAGGCTACATTTGGGTAGCGTTATGGTTCATGATGGTATCGCCCTGGTATTTGTTACCACAACAGTCGACTGCCCCCGGACGATACATGGTTTGTACCGGTGAGCTTTGTGAACACCATTGGCGTCGACACAGCCAAGATGTTGCTGCTCACCAGTGGGGTGATCTTGAGGGTTGCAGTCGGCATTGAGGTCTAAATACCTTTTAAGGGAGTAACGATATTGAGTTCGAATTTATTAAGATAGATACCATACATAGATATCTGGTAATACAGATGGTCATTGTCTCCATTATAAGAAGGCTGCATAATAATACTTTAACGAGAGTTTCGGCGATCTGATGGAGTAAGCACGTGGGGCTACATGTGGATTCATCTGGCGCTTTGTATATTAAATTATCTAAACCCGAGCATTATGTTATACCTCTTTTCGTCGTAGGTTGCTTCATGATACTGAGATACAAGAATGATCCCTTCCCTGACTTGTGGTGCCGCTGGAAACTGAAGGAATGAAGAACCGACATTTACAACAAACGTTGCATTTTCGCCATTGTGCCCTCCTAGATGTTTCGACTCAAGTCTGTAACGTATTGAGATGAACCAATGTGTGTCACTAAACTGAATCCTTGTCGAAAAACTTGAATACATGATGGAATGGCAAAAGTAGGTAAGAGATGCAAGGATAAGTGCTTGATCCGTCCGCTTATGCCAGCCAGACTAGACTAAGAATACGTCAAACTTTGAACAAGTTAAGGCGTATCGTGTCAGTGGGGGTTGTGTAAGGCCCAACAGTGCATTGTAAGCTAAGACTCTCAGTGCCTCAACTCCCTGTAAGTCTACAACATTTGTTGGCTCGGATTGCGAAACAAGGCTTCTATTTATTAATATAACTTGACAGCCAAGTATCTTCTGAGCTGTTCTAATAACACAGAGCTCTGATTTATCTTTGATTCTACAGACAAAAAAAAGCAAGCAACTTATTTCATCCTACAACCATCAAGATGAGCGCTTCATCCTCCGCCTTGCCACCCTTGGTACCAGCACTTTACAGATGGGAGTCAACTGGTCCTCGTCAGGTCCAACGCCGGTGTGTCGGTGCTGAGGCAATTGTTGGACTGGAAGAGAAGAACAGAAGATCTCTATACGATCTTTTCATCGCTACTTCTCTTCGGAATGTTGCACCAGCCTCAACAACGCTGACTTTGCGAAACCTCAAAGACATGTTCGAGCTGGCTTTGGTAGAGGGACGTTTCGAGCACCCCGAAAGTGCTTGTACAGTATCTTGGGATGATCAAGTAGCTGCCATCATCTCCTACGAATCACCAGAGAGCGACGAATCTGTTCGTGATTGGGCTAGGGGTTGCGTTCATGTACAACCTACCGCAAAGAGTGCTATTGACCTTTGGACGGAGATGGAGGAAGGAAGAGCGGCAGCCAAGGATAACACACCATCCAAGCCGATTGAGCTCTTCCTGCTTTCAGATGTCCCTACAGACTCGACACCAATCCCTCAAGGCGCGACCGTCGATATCTTGTTTCACAGCAATCATTTGTTCTGGGACGGAATCGGTTGTCGAAAGTTTATCGGGGACCTCTTTCGCCTCGTGGGCAATCACATTGGCCTTAGCGACAGCGCTGAGACGCACAAGATACAATGGGGCCAAGAGATCAAGAACCTGAGCCCTCCAGTCGTCGACTCGCTGAAGTTGGACGTAAGCACTCTTGGAACTGAGTTCGACGACAAGTGCACAGAATATACAAGTGCTCTTGTGGCTAATTATGTGAGTTGATATTCCGACTTCATCTCTCCCAGTACACACTAACCTTCTCATTACAGAAAAGCCGAGGTATGAAATTTCGACCAGGGCTCGCTTTGCCTCGTTGTGCTATTTACAAACTCAGTGCCGACGACTCCATTGCCATAATCAAGGCTGTGAAGACTCGCCTTGGCCCTGGCTATACCATCAGTCAACTGACCCAAGCTGCCATCATACTCGCTCTGCTGGACCATCTCAAGCCTACTGATCTTTCAGACGACGAATTCTTCTTATCACCAACATCAGTAGATGGTCGCAAGTGGCTGCGTGAGGATATAGCCAGCAAATACTACGCCATGTGTCAGACTGCTGCTGTTGTTCGCGTCGAGAATCTGAAGTCTATTGCAGTGAGCCACAAGGATGAAAAAGAGATTCAAGTCAAAGCTCTAGAGAAGGCTTGCAGGGATATCAAGAAATGTTACGATCAATGGCTTGGAAATCCGTTCCTGGAGGCTCTGGGCCTCAGAGTCCATAACTTCGAGGCCGGTTATTTGAACGCGTGAGTGAAACTAGTTGCTCTCTCATCGCATCAGCTAACACCGCTCTAGCAAACCAAATCCGTTCGAAGGGACAGAAGCAAACCCGGTATGGTTACCAAATCTCGTGAAATTACGTCCCTAAAATGCTAACAATCGTTCAACAGTTGTTCATCAGTGACGGTGTCAACGAACGCTTCATTCCGCGCGAAATCAAGCGAACTACAACAGGCGAGGACGTGTTGTCCGTTGAGAGCATAGACTTTGTTGTGAACCAGTCTTTGCCATATCTGTGAGTCCGATAAATGTATATCGCAGCTATAACTAACAAAATAACAAACAGGGCAATCCGACTGGACAGTTGGAGAGATGCTTCCACCCTCAACATCATCTATAATGATGCAAACTACAACGAGGAAGAGGTACAGACGTATTTGAAGAGTATTGTAGAGTTCATGTTGGCATTCAAACTGTAATTTGCTGTTTATTCTGAATGGTACATAGGTTTCTCGAGGAGCGATATTGTCAAGGCAACACTTTGGGGTGGACTTTGAGTTCGGTGGTACTCCAAGGACAGGAAGACATTACATATGAGCTAGAACTGGATGGGTAAATGTAGTTTGAATATAAATGTATTTGGAAATTTGATTAGAATTTACCTATTTACAATTCAATTTTTTACTTCCCAAACTATGACTTATGTGGCTTGATATTAGATCTTGGACAGGCCAGAGCCGAACTTCTATAATTACAACTGCCTCTAGTTTCCACCAGGCCATTTTTACATGCAATGAGCTTCGTTATATGTATCAGCGCTCGTAGTATCAGTTCTCAACAACACAAAAATAAGAGTGAGGAAGTCCCAGGTGAACAGTTTTCTAGGTTCAGAAAAGAGTATAGATACTAATTTGGTGAAGACACATAGTCAACAGAAACTTGCAGTTGACTTTCTATATGCTAAACTACAAGATGAAGCCCAGTCCGTCTTGATGGACAATCGCGATGTTCAACTGTGAGGTTAATGGTTTACATGTATCAAACACAATTGATTGTGCCCTTAAAGCTAACATGAGTGGCCTTCACAAGTAACCTACATGTCCAAAGCAGTTGATGTATGTAAATAATACTTAAGCTTATTCTAAGTAAAGACATATTATTAGTAATGCAGAGAAGACTTCCACAAGGAGTTAGTTTGATAGAATGGTCACAAGTGTACGGTCTGTTATTCGTCCCACAATACATTGCCTGAGATGAATAGTGTTTAAATTGACGAGCGTCTAAATAGGGTACAATTTATTTTACGTTCAGATGTCGCTACTATGACCTTCCATCCTTGCATACCAAAAATGGACTGAACAAAAGGAACAGGATTCGATGCCGATACAGTGAGTTATCCAGTAAGATATTGAGACAGTTTGTCAGATGCGCCTTACAAAGCCTTGAGAACCTTGACTCGAACTTCGCCAAGGTGTTCCTTCTTGCCTGGAATTGCCTTGGGGTAGCCAACAATACGGGCGTGAGTCATGTCAATGTCGGCCTTGGTGGTGTCATAAAGCTCAATGTCGTAAGCTCGCGCAATGCGAGAAAGGGCGAGGTACATCTCAGCAAAGGCCATACTATTGAAATGTTAGCAAGTGTTCTCCTCCAATCGGAGAGTGCCAATAGGCAAAAGGGAATCGACTTACGTGTATCCGATGCACTGTCTAGAACCCTGAGAGAAGTTGGTGATGTACTTCTTGAGAGGGATACCCTTCTGTTGTGCCTCGATCCATCGCTCAGGCTTGAACTTTTCGGGCTCGGGGAAATTCTTGGGATCGGTGTGCATGAAATAGGTGGACTGAGAAATGGGAGTCTGTGACAATTGTTAGTACGCATAGATATAGAGAGATAGAAAATAAACCTACTCCTTTAGGGATGACATGCTCCTTGTACTTCAAGTTCTCCTGAGTAGCCACACGTCCCGAGCGAGAAATGGGACCAAAAGCAAGACGGAATCCCTCATGGATGACACCGTTCAGGTAAGGGAGATTCTCTAGGGTAGCGAGAGAATACTGGCCGTCCTTGACAGGTGGGAGGCTGTTCAACTCCTCTCGGAGCTTTTTCAAACATTCTGGATGGGTCAAGAGGTATAATACGGTAATGGCCAGTGTCCTTGAAGTAGTCTCAGTACCAGCAAACAGGATAACGGTACCCTCATCGAGCATTCGCTCCACGGTTCGTTCATGAGAGGGGATGTGCGAGTCTGCAAGGGCACCGAAAAGGATGGATGACTTGGCCTCATGAGATTTGTTAGACAGGAACTCCTCACCACCGCGGTCCTGAATCTCATCTCGCATCTGGAGAAGATCACACACAGAAGGTGCGATCATGCGGATACAAGAGTAAGGGAGGCGCTTCAGAATGGTGACCAGACCAGGGAGGAAGCGTGCAAGATGGTAGATCTTGGTAAGACCCAAGAATCCGTCGCGAACGACAAAGTGGAAGTCGGGAAGACTGAGATAGTCGTTGTGCTTGCCATAGAATCGATTAGTGATGACATCGGCGGTCAAAGCACAAAAAGCACCATCAAGACTGAGGACCTGGTCGTCGTCCAGATGCTGTTGGAATCGAGTCAAAAGCTTGGTAACACGCTCATGGATGAAAGGCTCGAGGTTGGTGATGGTTCGCTTCGAGAAGTAAGGGTTCAGGTAGCCGCGACGAGAACGATGATGGTCATGATCGACAGTGGCGGCAGTGGCGGAGGGAACGTCAAAAGCACCGACAGTGGCGGGGTCCTTGTTGGTCTTGCGAGAACCAGCAGTATAGATGGTAGTGTAGTAGGATGAATCCCTGATGTGAACTTCGCGGGCGTTTACTCGGACGATGGGGCCTTGAGGATGTGATGGTCAGCGTTTGTGTTGTACAAGTTGGATCTCTGCACATCTTACCGTATTTATCGTGCATCTTGGAGATCTCCCAGAGATATTGGCCATCCCGGATGACTTCATGGTAGAACTCAAGGTAGGGTCCAATGGCAGCGAGCTTTGGTCCCGGGATCTTTCTCAGTGGGTGCAAGTACAGGTTGTAAAAGCAGGAAGAGAGGAAGTAGATAACAGTCGATGCTGCGAAAATCCCAGCAACATGGCTGACGGGGATGTTGAGCAAGCTCTTGATCCAATCTTGGTCAATCATCTTCTAAAGCTCAAGTCTTTGATAGACCTGTAAAAGAAACTGATGGTTGTGATGATAGAATATTGAGAAAACCTGTGATGATTGAGAGTACTATATAGTGTTGTTGTTGAGTAGAAGCCGCCAGATAGTTCCTTTGATCTCCCAACCCCGCCTCACGGACTCTGCCCTCACTCCGATGACGAAAAATGAAGCATTAGGTACCTTGTCTATCGCGTCTCTAGAGTGCTTTGCATGCGTTGTGGCCGTAAACGCTCACAACTCTGAAGTTGTCCTCAGTATCGCCGTGTCAGATAAGCTTCGCAAGAGTGTCCGGTCGGAAACTCACCAATCAACTCAGCAGGATGAACAAGGGGTCTGAAAGGCCTGGCAGGCCTGACAGGAGTGATAAAATGTGAGAAGAGATATGCCGATACAACCGTGTAACTTGTGAAACGGGGCATGGAATCCCATGGCAAGTTATGGGGTCAGCAGCAACTGAATTGCCTACGAGTCAAGAAGTGCATCCTTTCACCGGCGGCTTATCCGAAGTTGCTGCCGATCAGATACAGACATGCATGCAGAGTGGTACGACTGCGCGGAAGAATAAGAATCATCAGTGCGCCGCAATGTTAAAAACTGATGTGCGGAAGCAACATTAAGCTTTGGAGGCATGCCAGGGTCTTGTCTCGAAATATCTTTGTCTACCGAGACCCATGCATGGTCAAAAGTATGTACATGGATGGTCTTGCACAGAAGACAGCCTCGAGTGTTATGCAGACTGTCACGGCTGCAGTAAGTTGCCACAGACTCGAATCGATTATCATTGACCGTTCGGAAGCGCTCTGTTAGGAATCTTTCTAGACCACAACTACCACTTTGGCATCTGCATACTAACACTAGTAGCCACATAGTAAACCTTCAACTGCCGCCGCATCAAACTGTAAACAGGTACCGGCCGACGCGTCTCGGATAAGAATACCTTTTAAACTGCCGTAGCAAACTGTAATTGTCGGTACTTCTCGGACAATATTTTCATGGCTTTCAGAAGCTTTCACTTTTAATAAAACTTGATCTGAATAAGAAACTTTATCAATCGTATCCCATCCCATCAAGGCTCAAGCCATCTTTTATTTTTTATTTTTTGCATCGCCAACCAATATATTGAACATCTATTTTGACTACCCTCGAAATGATTTACATGGAGGCCGAATCTCACTACGAATCTTGGAGCGCCTTGCCCCTCTTTGATCGAGTTGCGTCTCCCGATCCTGCCAAGGACTTTGTCCCAGATCTAAACGACTATGAATCACCAACATTCGAAATAGATCTTCTCTCAGAAACTTATGACTTTGACAACTTCCCCACATACTCTCTACCAACGGTGGATTCAACCAAGACTTTGTACTCCGAAGAACCACTTGTTTGCTTCGACTTTGACTTCGCGAACCCGGCTATCGAAAATTATATAACCACATCGTCGGGACTGTTGGACGCAGTGCCAAGCCAGCTTATCGCCCTTCCCACCTTCACACGGCCAAGCAAATGCCCATTCCCTAGTTGCAAGTCGGCCACAGTCTTTGAAAGCGGACGGGACTTTAGGCGGCATTACCGGCAACACTTCAAGCGCTTTTTCTGTCGCTACTCAGAATGCCCTCAGTCAGCTCAAGACCTGCAAGAAGTCGGCACCAAAGGCTTTGCGACTCGCAAGGACCGTGCTCGGCATGAGTCTAAGCACAAACCAACAGTGCGGTGCCCTTGGCAAGACAAGGAAGGACAACAATGTCTGAGGGTCTTTAGCAGGGTGGATAACATGCGAGATCACTATAGGCGGATACATAAGTGTTGACGAGGGATCGGTGTGCAAAACTGCAGATAGTTACTCATAAAAGGCAACATTTGCGAAAATCAATAACAATATCTCCATAAATATCCCATTAGACTTTTTGAGTTTCATAAATGATGACGAGTTTGGCGCCGATCGATGCTGTTTCCAGCACCAATTCATAATATACTCCATAGTAGCCGAGACCCTGCAGCTCATTGGTACCAGCCCTGTTTTTATTGCACAATTAATGACACTCTATTCTGCACGCGACTCAACGGCTTTCAACACTTACATATTGCCTCTACGCGTGGCTGTGTCTAAGCGAGATCAGCGCGGTCATTGTTATTGCTGCGTTGCTTTGGCCCCGTACGTTCCACAACAATCTGGCCACTGCAAGGTATTTGCGGCCGCTGGTTAAATTCTCTTAGTAGTCTGCCTCATTTGGCAGGTGCCAATAATATATTTTACCCGCGTTTGGCTGGCCATGCTACCCAAAAGGCTTCATACATATCTGGCCCATATCGTTTACTCGGTTCCACGTTTACGAGCATACGCCTCTCGTATCAATGTCGCAAACAAACATACGTCATTGGTTACTATGCCGGGTTTCCGCGAACCATTGCTGTGCCGCAAAAGGATGCATCGGCACTCTAAAGATTGCGATCCTGTGTTAGAGGGTGACTTGAGTCAAGAAGTAACGTAACAAGTGAGATAATGAAATTAATTACCTGAGGGCAATTTAAGGTTTCAACCTCCGAGGAAAGCCATTCGTCGTGGGATATAATCTGCAATAGGGTAGGCTTTGCTGTTTTTTTCGGAGCATTTGTGACTGTTTTGGATTGTGTCTTTGGGGTCCTTTTGCTTTCAAGGCTGGTGAGTTTGCAAGGAACGAGTCAGTCACGGCAGGCACTGAGTCAAACACTGTTTCGTAATAATCATGATTTGTTGTTGCAAAATTCCAACGAAGCTTTGCGCGGTCAGTCAAATTCGCACACGTCGATACTTTTTGCTGGCATTGGCCCAGTATTCATCCATGAGTGGCTGAACCGTAGTTGATTCTCAAGTCCAACCCTAATAGTGCCCGGCGGAATGAGACGTTTTCGGGTGTCTGTAGCCGAGATGTGGATAGTAACGGTAACCCTAGTCAAATGAGACGTGGGCAGGGTTCATGGTTGTTGAACCTTGTTCATCAGAATGTTGATGCCGTTGACCTACGGAATACCATCTTTCACATGTATTTGTTCCCAACCCACGTGGCTATACCAACATCCGCTGTATATTCATTGGTTGGCTTTATATATTGATACAGGTAATTTCAAGATCGCGAGCGGGAATTTCCTTGTCGGATCAGAGAGATGCTCTACGCCGTGGGGGTAAAAGTCAAATCAGATAAGAGCACAGCAACCGGCAATGCTCACGGGCTACAGTGAATGTTCGTGATATGATTATGGCTTCCTCTATATCACTCACATATCCACAGTTATTCCAAACAGTTCGAGTTCTGTAGATAGTGGATACGTCTTCCAGGATGTATGTAATCTAGCAGCCGGTAGTTGAAACACCTGCCATGTAGAGGTGAGGAGCCCAGCATCGCCAGTATGCACGAAGTACGGATATGATGATCTCAATTGTGCTTCCCCTGCTGCTAGTGCGACCGGACTTGTCACATTTGCTGTATTCCCAAATTATGTCAGTTTCAGTCAGCGATGACAGGCATGCCAGATAACCGTTTTCGTCATCATCGCCGTTAGATGGACAAGGGCAGCGTAGCTTCAAACTGTGAAAACGGTTTCATGCATAATGCATGTGTAGATTCCAATGGCGTGAACACCCCTACCGTGAACATCCTGATATCTTCGCATAGATAAGGATATGTCAAGACGGCAGACAGCGGCTATACGGACCATGTCCTAGAACTAAGACATGGGTTAATTGAAAACGGGATTCGGGATTCTGTACTCTGTACTCTGTACAGAGTACTTCGTCGACATGGGGGAATAACCACCTTTTCCCGCCCCTTGTTGAGCTAAGCGTTTTTAATATGGAAAACGGAGTTCATCTACAGTAGAGTCGACAAGATCTGCAATCTATCAGTGCTTAAATGCAGTTCCAGCTACGCGACTTTCAGGTACCGGCAATGGAGATCTTGGCTCAGATTCTAGTCTAACTAACACACAGGAAAGGGGTTGTAGATCGTACAGCTAAATTCAGAGCCTCCTGCTAAACCTAAAAGGGCTAAGTTGCCCAAACCTTATTCAACGCAGTTGCAGTGCATTCGGGAGCCAGCTCCGCGGGATATATGTGATGGCCGGCAGTTTCGTAGTGCTGATCATAAAAGTGGTCATATTTAAGGCCTGTCGCCCAGGTAGACTTTTGCCAGGGCACAATATAACACCGCGGCTACCTAGGTAAGTGAGGCTTTCTTCTGTGTTGATAGATGGTCGTTTCACTAGTCCAAACACAGACCACGGACAACGACCGAACTCAATATCCCGATCCAAGGATTGATCCCTAGATTTAGGCCTACTCACGGCCCTTTGATACTAGCATCTAGCACCAATCGCTTGTGTAAGTCTACCAAGCGTGTCGAGCTAAAGACAAAATGAACCAAGAGTTTGTTCCAAGAGCCGGATGTTTTCTGATATCTGTAGCCTTGCAGGGAATGAGAGAGCACGTCCATACGTCAAGGTCTCTCTTCACGACTGTCTGGTTGGGGACGCTATTCGCATTGACTTTGGATCAGTCTTTAGGCCTAACAATACAATCTTGACTAACAACTGCATACGGGTCAAGATATTTGCCATCTAATGATATATAGTTAATAGCAACAGAACTTTGTAATTAGAGAATGACAACGACTTGACTTGTTAATTTATTGAATAACTGTTACCAGTACAACCTTGCCATCATGGAAAACTTTCCCACCGAGTATTTTCTCAACACTAGCGTGCGCCTTCTCGAGTATATTCGATACCGAGACAGCAATTACACCCGAGAGGAGCGCATCGAGAATTTGCACTATGCTTACAACAAGGCTGCCCACCACTTTGCTCAGCCTCGCCAACAGCAGATGCTCAAGGTAGACCCTAAGCGACTACAGGCTTCCCTCCAAACAATCGTTGGCATGGTTGTATACAGCTGGGCAAAGGTGTCCAAAGAGTGCATGGCGGATCTATCTATTCACTACACCTATACTCTCGTTTTGGATGACAGCAGCGATGATCCCCATCCTGCCATGTTGAACTATTTTGACGACCTTCAAGCCGGACGAGAGCAGGCCCATCCATGGTGGGCACTTGTCAACGAGCACTTTCCCAACGTCCTTCGCCATTTTGGACCTTTCTGCTCATTGAACCTTATCCGTAGCACTATGGACTGTAAGATACCGATTCTATTATTCACCCGTATGAAGAAGCTAACGGCGGTGGAACAACAGTTTTTGAGGGATGTTGGATTGAGCAGTACAACTTTGGAGGATTCCCAGGATCTGATGACTACCCTCAATTCCTTCGTCGTATGAATGGTTTGGGTCATTGTGTTGGGGCTTCTCTATGGCCCAAGGACCTGTTTGATGAGCGGAAGCATTTCCTTGAAATCACGTCAGCCGTTGCTCAGATGGAGAACTGGATGGTTTGGGTCAATGATCTCATGTCATTCTACAAGGAATTCGACGATGAGCGTGACCAAATCAGTCTGGTCAAGAACTTTGTCACCTGCCATGAGATCACTCTGGATGAAGCTTTGGAGAAGCTCACCCAGGAAACCCTACACTCGTCTAAGCAGATGGTTGCTGTCTTCTCGGACAAGGACCCTCAGGTGATGGACACGATTGAGTGTTTCATGCATGGCTACGTCACGTGGCACTTGTGCGACGCTCGATACCGCCTCCATGAGATTTATGAAAAGGTCAAGGATCAGGATACAGAGGACGCCAAGAAGTTCTGCAAGTTCTTTGAGCAGGCGGCCAATGTCGGCGCCGTTGCACCCTCGGAGTGGGCTTATCCACAAGTTGCACAACTGGCAAACGTTCGGGCCAAGGACGATGTGAAGGAGGCTCAGAAGCCCATCCTAAGTTCAATTGAGCTAGTGGAGTAACCGAAGGCGAGTTTGGAAGTATGTTTTGCGGGTACGGATACTCGTTTGGAGAATGGTGGTCTGTTATAATGATTACAAATAGTTCGGTCGTGTTTTGTTAGAATGAACAGTTGAACAAGGATAATTACTTCGGAATAGGCAGTTGAAACTGAATGTCTGTACGTAACCTGAGCCTGTAACCATTTCCCACTTGAGTGCAGGCTTTTGCGTAACCAAGTCTGTACACCCGTCGGTGCGACAGGGCTACCCCCAACCCTGCAACTGCATCTGCAGCTGCAGCTGGCAGACTGGTAGACTGGCGCTACGAACTGTAGTGCGATGCGGGAATCTTGTACCCGCTCGGAGGTTGGAGGGAGCTGGCACATTCTCTAGACCCGCGAATTGATCTTCAAAGCGCTTGCGTTTTGTCCAGATCAGTGACCATACCCTTGCCTTTTCGCACCACCCAAACGTCCACTGAACGAGGCGTACAGAAACCACACAAGATAAGGTTTGATGCCTGCTTGAGCACTATGAGGGACACGACACTTCTGTAAAACTCTATCCTTGCATTATATTGTAACATCGTTTAACTTCTCCACGCCCATTCCTTCCCGTCTTTCCCCCAACTTCAATTGTATGCCAACCAACAATCATCAAATTATCATTATTATTGTCGTTAGTCATCATGGATTTCCCAAAGCCTAGACAAGTCCGAGAGACGAGCCTGTTGATGTACTACCTAGACGTCGTGTTTCCTCTGCAATGCATCAACCCAAACAACAATTGTCTGGGAAAGAGAGAGTGGCTGTTGACTATACTGACCTCTGCGCGGCCTACGTACTATGCCACATTGTGCATGTCGCTCCTCTATAAAGAATCGCTTTCAAGCCCTTGCAGATCTGAACAGGCGATGGTATGGAAGAGAGAGAAGACATACTACTACATTCTTGCACTCCAGGAGTCTCAGAAGCTGCTGGGTGGGCTCGACAAGACATTTGGCATCACAAGGCTGAAAGGTACCGTCGTTGCCCTTGCTTGCATGCTACAGCTTATCAGTTTTGAGGTAAGACGAATCCACCATTGTTTCGATGCTCGATGTCGATGCTCGATATCCGATCTACGATTATCGTTGGTCACTAACAAATTAAAATAGTCTTCGCACCTAAGCAGGGGAGATTGGCGCGTTCACCTCCATGCGGCCAACATACTCATTCCTGTCTTGGTTGAGGGATGGTCCACAGCTTTGCAATCAGGCCCCCCAGCCACCTCCATATGGTGCGAGCTGGATGAATCACACTTCGGCTCGACTGAAGATCAAACCTCTTTGAGCTTCGAATACGTCGGAGCTTTGAGATTCCTGTCAAACTCACTCGCCGCAGTCGGCATCCTGTCTTGCATATCTATTGGCCCATCAGCACCATTTGAAGATTACGGCCATCTCCTGGACCAGCCAGGCCTTATACAGCTGGACGAGGTGCTGGGGTGCAGGAATTGGACCATGTTGACTATTCTCGAAGTGGGTAAGCTGGATCGTTGGAAGCGACAGGAGCAAGAACATAATCGCTTGAGCCTAAAGACGCTCGCTAGGCGCGCCATGATGATTGAGGATATGTTGTCAGACGAGCTACAAAGGCTACCGACAGACGAGACGCTTCCAGACCTCATCACTCAGATTTACGCCGCCTCTATCATGACGTATCTGCATACAGTAGTTTCCGGACTCAATCCCAACCTTTCAGAGGTTCAGGATAGTGTGGCCGGGACGCTTCAATTGTTGGAGAGGCTCCCAAATCTTGAAGCTGTCACGAGCGTTACTTGGCCTCTAGCTGTCACAGGATGCATGGCCTCAGAAAGTCATAAGGACTTTTTCAGAAATACTCTGAGGTCGTATGAGGCGACATTCAGCTCCTTAAAAAAGTATGACGGAACTCTTCAGGTCTTGGAAGACGCTTGGAAGAGAAGAGAGATAGATACAGAGTCTCCAATGAGATGGGAAGACTTGACGGATCACCATGGGCTTCCAGTGCTACTTTGGTAGGGATGGTATCGGCGCAGAGACTACGGATACCGATACCCGAAGTCTTTCTTCTGCATCAGCTACCCGATACATGTAAGTTTGATGCTCACTTACAGATGATGCATGCAGGGAAGTTTTATTAGATGTTATGGGTTCGACTCATTTTGGCGTTTAAACAGGGATTGGCATGATGCATGATTTAAATGGAATAGAAGAGCGGAAAACGTTTCCCATGTAACTTGAATGATGGACTTTCAATATATATTTCTAGTATACTTTTTTAACCGTGAACCGCATCTTCTCCATCTATCCAACCAATCGTGCTGAAAGCAGTCTGGAACCATGGTGGGCGAATCAGTGCTGTGTCCCTTGATTGTCTCGACATGGCTTGACATTGTTTAGCCCGTACGACAAACGATATTGATCATAGTGAAGGAGTGTTGATTTCAAGCGAGGGGATTTGTCGAAGTTCCTTGTGAAGATCCCCGCAACGAAACCCAGTTGGGAAATGATTCATTCGTGGGGCCGAAGTGGAAGAATGCTGAGATTTGCGACAGGCAATTCTTCCTCTGTTGGGCTGGGTAGATGATAGAGGTGCTGATCTGGCACTGCAGTCTCAGCATGCTTTGGCTGCGACCCATATGGTAGCGCATAAAGCAGCGCTAACTCCCGAGTATGCGAAAACCTCGAGCCACGAGACATCAGGGTCCATCTCATATGAGTCGATCAGTTTAGCGGCTGCGAGCATCTTGGAGATTGGGGGTGAGTGTTTGAGTGGATAGTAGTAGTAGTAGTGGTAGTGGTGTGATGCAATTGATGTCGTGTTCGTGTTTGTTTGATGGGAAGAAATTGTTGAGATGTTTCTAATCGGTTCTGGCCGATGGTTAATATCTTAATTGTCTTAATGTCTATGCTCTATCTACCGACCAAAAATATCGCAGATATGCGAGAAAAAGGCCTGAATGATGCTGAGTTGGTGTGAAGCTGAAACGTCAGTAAAAGGCCTGAATATGCAAGCGTCGAACCGAACATCCGGCCTAAACGGCGTCTCGTCTAGCATTGCCATTACCGATTCCATCGCCATTGAGGCTCAGCATAGAATGCCATCGAGCTTCACGATCACTCTTCTCTCGTCGGCAACATGGCAACGGACTTGTCGGCGCCGACAAACCCATGTTCAACTGATGGTGGGTTACATCCAAGGGTCTGTTCTTTTTAAGCTTTCATGACAGGCCGGCAGAGACGTAAAATCTGCCGTCGGTGTGTGTGAACCCTTGAATAGGTCCCTTCTTTTTAATTTAATGCATGGCATTTGCTGCCCTACAGCAACAGCGCGAAAAGCGAAAATTAATGAAAGCATATCTATGTTGTGACGGAGTGGCTTGATACCCCAGATGAAGTTACGACACTGCTGATCTGTACATACCCACGCCTTAGTATTCACCAATATATTTAGCGCGACCCTTAATACTACCCCTGCTGTATCAACCTTGACACTGACTCGCCTTGTTTCTGTCTCTGTCTTGGTGGGCCTGCTGGCCTGGCCTCACTGTGCTCATCCCACTTTACACCCACACATACATGCCTGTGCAACGTATTACAGGGCTTGCAAGTGTGGTTACGGAGCATGTTTGACCATTGGAGGAATTACGAATGCAACACTCACGCATATCGAGGCACCGATTCTTCAGACCTATCCACTTAATCAACATACGTGTTTCATTCCATTGATACCCATCCAAGAGGCCTGACCCTCAAAACAAACTAAATACATACAACACATCAATTACTAACACAGCGACGCGAGACAGATCAGCAAACATGGAGCTTAGGCCATCCATCCCCACCCACCAAAAAAAATTACGAAAATCCACCATCTATCATCGCTGGCTTTGAGGCCGGCAGCCAGCTGATTTCACCTTGGGTCAAGGTACACATTCAGTGGAGGCTTGTTCCATGCAAGATATACTCTGCTATCTTGGTACCAATCGCGGCTACTTTCGGCAAGGCGAATGTCAAACTCCCAAACTGTTCTTGCCAGCATCATGCGCATCTCTGCGTAGGCAAGGCTAACAGACGTGTTAGTCGGATCATCTATCCTTGAGTAGGGAAATGATTGAGCTGGCTAGTCTAGTAACTTACTTCATACCAATACAATTCCGTGGTCCGATTGAGAATGGCTTGACCGCATCCAGTCGGTCACTACTGAAACGCGCATCTCCGAGCCAACGCTCTGGAATGAAGTCGTTTGGTCGGGTGAAGTACTTGGGGTCGTAGTGCATTGCCCACATGTCGTTCTCAACCAAGGTCTGTCCGGCAAGAGCGGTTAATGTCAGCGTCAGGTCTCCCACCGTTTGCAGCACTCAATGACTCGCTATCACACTTACGTCCTCCGGAACAAAGTAACCGGCAACAAAACTGCCGCCTTTGGCGATCTTCCGTGGTGAGCCTCCCCCTGCTACAGGTGGGTACATGCGTAGAGCCTCATCTAGCACTGCCTGCATGTACCGTAGTCCCTGTGTAGATACAAGGTCAATAGCATCCGCTTGTGTGTATGTAGACCGGACCTCTTGTGTCAAAAGTTCCAGCGTGCGTGGATTGGAGCATAGGAAGTAGACGGCTGCAGAGAGCAACGTAGCAGTTGTCTCAGAACCAGCTACGATCAAAACCGAGGCGTTCGATGCAAGCTCGTTAAACTCCATTCTCTGAAAGAAAACGTTAGACAAATGCAATTACCAGAAAGTATAAAAAGAACATACAGATCCTTTGGCTTTCAGCCCTTGTGTGATCTTGCCCACGAAATCTGGTCTGTCTGTTTCCGTGTCAAGTCGCTTGCGCACCTTCATGCTGGCGAGCTCTTTGTTCTCTGCAAACTTGGTAAGAAGACCCCGAGGAAGCAAAAAACCAATGTACGGAGCAATTCTTGGATATCGACCCATCTCGGCCATAAAAGCAAGACTCTTGAGACTCTCAAAGGCCAGAGCAACCCAGGGGTGGTAAGTAGAGTTATCAAGACAACCGAAAGACTCTCCAAATGCCAAGTCACCGATCATGTCAAATGTCGTAAAGGTATACCATTTAGAAATGTCAACAGGCTTTATACCACTGGATGACTGCTCATGGAGACGCTGGAATAGCTGATTGACATATGCTTTGAAGGTAGGCTCTTGTTCAAGCATGGCCTGGGCGGAGAAGCCATATGCTAGAGCACGGCGGAAACGAGTATGATTCTCTCGATCACTACCAACAATGTTGTCACCATTTGACAGTACTATGATTGGGTCCTTGCCATGTTCAGCCTCACCAGACTTGCGATGGCCGCGAACATCCTTCATGGCGTCCGGGTGGTTGAACGAGAGCATGTTTGGCCCAATACGGACAACTGGACCATACTTCATATGAAGGGCAAGATGTCTCTTGTGAGGAAGTCCACAAAGCATGAGGAGTGTGTGGGGGATTTGTGTCATGGTATTAAGCCAAGGTCCTGGATAGTTTCGCAGGGGGTGAAAAAAGAGGTTGTATACGAGCATCACCAAAAAATATGCAACCGCCTATAAGATCCAATATTAGATGTATCCAGACCTATGCAAACAAGCAATGGAACATACTGTGCCACCTGACAAGGCCAACAAGGGCCACAGGGAGTATTGAAACATGACGTCTGAATATTCGAAGAGTGCATACAGAAAAAGATTGTGGTTCACGTCTTAGGTTCAACGCAGTATTAGGTAGGATGTTGGTAAGTTTATAGGTCTATACTATTGAACTAGTGACGCCCTCAAGAGATGCTCTCTAGTTTAGGCCTTGAAGTTTTGATGCAATCCCTGAAAACCTTAACTCCCATTCGACACTGGCTTGTTGGGCTAAGTCATCATGCAATCCTAAATCAGGCCCTCCAAACGCTTGCAACTTTAACGTGTCCAGATCATCTTAGCTCCCCTCCAGGCTCACCGTAACAACAACCCTGGTCATTTCCTTCGCCCGTAGTATTCCCATCTACACTACAATGGTCGGTCCTTGACCCTCGTTCCAACTTTTACTGACAACACCACGTCCGTCCAGTTTCTAGTTTCGATATTCATTGGAAAGCTACAATGTTTTTCCAATTTCAGACGATACTTATTTGTTGACATAGTTGCTGACTTGCCAGTCTCGAGGAGGAGGCAATAAGCAAGCTTGAGTATTCATACTTTCCGAGCTGCATGCCGGACAGTTATGATATTTTAGCTGTATCATCTGTTAGTGCTGTCTTCCTGCTTGTGACTCCAATCGACGAATGAAAATACCTTTGCGTCTTATCGTCAACAATTGAAAGTATAGTTGGAGATGACTGCGAATCGGAATCTCCCTCAAGTACGTCCTTATCCGCTTTATTTCTATCATAAAGCTGATGCGGAACATGGTCTGTGAGGTATTGGTCAAAGTCCCTCATATAGAGGCTGGCAATGATTGGAATGACTCCCAGTGCCATAGCGAAGTAGTAGACATTAGCATATGAAGCTGTGTAACTATCCGCCATAGCTCGGCTGACCACCGTAGCAGTGCTGTTCGTCATCCCAGGGAGAGCCTTGACAGCATCTATCCGCCCCGTCTTGGCAGCCTCAAGAAGACTGGGGAAAGATGACTGTGGAATGTCCGTACCTCGCAGGGCTGAAGTCAGATGGCTTCCAATTTGTTTTGGGTACTGGTTGCTGTAGAGGGATATGAAGGCGGCGGTGAAAATGGAGCCAAAAAAGGGGCGGGAAGCAGCAACAACAGCTAAACGACTTGTTAGAAACATCTCAACAATACAAGTAGGAATACATACAGAAAGCTACACCCAAATCTTCATCTGTCGTGATAAACTGAACCATGAGCATGGTGATGTCCTGAGCCCAGGAGACAACAAGGCCGGCAAAGAATGACAAAGCGATGGCTGCGTTCTTGTTATCTCGATTGATAGATGACATAGCTCCTAGGAAAGCCGTGAGCCATATAGCCCCGGCAAGTATTTGCCAGCGGATATGCCTGATGAGATGGAACAAGTTTCCCAGAACCATAATACCAGCCCATGTACCGAATGCGGCAGTCGCTGTCATCCATGCAGTCTCTTCCCAGTTTTTCAAACTGGATCCGAAGATATTAATGACTTGCTGAGGGTAAATGATTGTGAGACAAAGATTCATCGCGCCCATTATGGAGCTGATTAGAAGGATGCAGACAAAGCCGCGGGTGTCCTTAAAGAGGCCAGGCGGGACCATAGGTCGCTCGGGCTTGCCAAAGACCTCGTACAAGGCGAACACAAGTAGAGAGCCAAGGCCAGATGTCATTAGTCCGATAATCTTACCAGAGTTCCAAGCGCTGTTCGGCTTGCCTCCCCAGGAGACACCAAGGAGAAAGAGGGATACTCCGGCGGTGACAAGGAAGAGACCTATCCAGTCGAGCTTTGCCAGTTCATCCCTCTTGCGAGCCTTTTTGCCATGAAGTTGCGTAAATGACGGAGGGTGGTACCAAACAACGATAAGTGAAGTTGCGACCGCTGTATACATGTCAACATCATTACCATGCATTCGATACAAGAAGAAGGCAACTTACTACTCATGATGATATAGATGTAAAAGATCCAACGCCAACTGCTTTGTATGCTGAGACGCTGACCCAAGTAGGGGCCAGCAGTCATGACAATGCTGGGGACAGTTACAGCGAGGAGACCAAGGAACTTGTGTTTGTTACTCATCAGTTCGCCAATGAATAGAGGGCTAGCACCTGCTGGACCAGCAGCAACCCCGAGCATTGTCATGGCAGCCAGGAGGGTATTGAACTTGTTAGCTGTGCATCCAACGATAGCACCAACAAGGCCAAGGATATGAGTAGCTATGACAAATGGTCGTCGCCCAAATCTATCCGTAAGACGACCCATCACCAGGATGCTGACAGCTTGACCCATCGTCCATAGAGTCGAGAAGAGACTTTGGTTATCGCTCTGGCCAATGTCCTGGAGAATGTTGGGAAGAGCAGAGGCTGATGCTTGAAGAACAAAGTAGGTAGTGCAGACATTGAGAGAGAACCCTGCGAAGGAAGCTATCACACGAGGCGAGGTGTAATATCCCTCTGGAAGCTCATCGGCTGTAGTGGCGAGGGCTTGGGCTCGCAACCTGTCGTCTGGCTGAGATTCAAGGTCGACACCTTTTTCGTGAACTGTAGCAGTCATCTTTGAACGAATAGGGCGGTCGATAGGGCGGTCTTGAAAATGAACTGGCAAGTTCGTATGCTGTATCTAGCACTCCCGATGGTCGTAAGAGGGGTGAACTTGACTTGGATCCGTGATTTATATGTACTCGCCATAGATATAACCTTATTTAGACGTTTCATTTCGACTACCACCATACAACTCATAGCTGTAGTATGGTAGACTTCAACTGTAACTCTCCAGGGTGGTAGCTTAGTAGTCGATTCCTATTGTGCCGAAGCGACACGGATTCTTCGGAGCGACAGTTAAGGTGAGATAAGGGAGACAATAAGTCGGGGTTCCCCAATTGTGATTGGATGACAAGGTAGCAAAAGCCCCGAAAGTCCAGCTGGAAGGCCTGACGTAGAGTCTAGAACGTATGACTAGACATGGTTTTGTCGGCTAACTAATCTTGGTTGGGAATAGACCCCTTGCCTCGATGTCTCAGTAAGCAGGGGACGGACTTGAACGACCACTGAGACAATCGGGGAAAGGACGGGACAGGACGGGACAAGAGGAGACAAGAAAAGTGAAGATATGAGGCCGTTATATCAACAATAAGAAGGACAACTATGGACATATGAGAGTCAACGGTCAATATATATAAACGTCATTTCCATTGACATAGAGTTTGGTGGCGAAAAAAGAAACGAATCAGCGTCAAGTGCATGCAAACAATTTTGTTAAGACGAAGGACTGTTGAGAGCAAACTGCACGAAGATATCAGCCCGAATTAAATATGAAGTCTACTCTGCCCTTGTCTAATCGATCTTTGCCAGCCTAATGTAGGAATGATCTGGCATGCTAGTCAGAACTTCGATGGTGCTATAACTAGAGAATTCCTCAGGATAAGGCAGCAGCTCAAAGTTCAATATCAAGATGGATATGGATGTCTTCAGTTGTTGACAGCCCAGTATTTTGCCAAAACAACCACGCGTGCCCGTGCCAAAGGCCAATGATGGACCGGCCGATGTATCAATTCCTCCGCCGCCTCGGTTGTATCTGTTCTAGTGGACGACTCCTTCTGTCCAAGCCATCTTTCAGGTTTGAAAGCTCCAATGTCGTGGTCATCCCAATCTTGGTCCCTCTTCTCCCCTGCAGCCTGGCAGGTCTGGCTACGTTTGCTCTCATCGATCTCAAAGCCGGGGGTGAAAACACTAGGTCCATGGGCAAGAAACAGGACATCCGTGCCCTTAGGTATGTGATATCCCAGGATCTGCGTGTCAATCTTGGACAAGTGCTGGAGTGAGGATGTAGCTCCACCGCATCGAAGAGTCTCTTCAAAGACTGCTTCAAGGTGGAGGATTCGCGCAAAGTAGCTCCAGGAAAGTCCACTATTGCGATCTGTGATTGAGTCTTTGTGCTTACCTCTCCTTGTATCATCGTTGACAATTAATTTCGGCTCCGAATTTTCGCTTCAGCCAACAATGTTTCACGTAGCACCATCTGTTCCAACGCAGAAGTGGCAGGCGTGCTATCCCACTCTCGCTTGGAAGTTTAGATATAGCAGCTCAAAGACTACCTTTCCCTGAGCCTTGGCTAGCAGTGGACCTTACAGGCCTTCTGGGATTTTGACTAGATCGATTGTTGCATTGAGATTGTCGCTATTCGGGGTATCGTTGGTGTTTAGCTGTTCCAATATCTGACTTTCGGGAAGCGTCGTCCTAGGCTTTTAGTATTCTCCAAAGAAAAAAGTGTACTCAGCATCCGATATGAAACCTTGGATATCCTGGGTTGGAAGGAATGGAGACCCATTAGCAATTCTGGCTTTCAATACCCAAACTCGCACAAGTCTCATGATGTTTTGATGGAAACAAGGTCCTGCGACCTTCTGTATGAAAGAAAGTATCATGCTATTTTGTGCCAGTTTGTCGTGCGTTCGAAATACCAAATTTGTTCACTCGTATGTATGATGGTCGGGAATCACGTTGTCTGGAAGACCTCGGATGTTGGTGGATCGATCGAACTCCTTATGTCGAAGAGGAATATCTTGGGTCTCGCGAAAGTCGACAACGATAACAGTGGGATTACCCAGTGGGTTGAGAAACAATTGGATGATGGGTGATTAGATGTTGCATGGTACAGTCCATATGCGTTTGGCTGTTGGCCTTTGCCGCCTTGATCGTAGCTGGAATGTCGCCAAAAAAGACTGTGCAAAACGAGAGGATTGTAAAGGATGCTCGGTATTGGCTTGGGAAGAGTCCATCTGTACAACAGGCACAGAACCATAACTGCCAGACCAATAGAGAGAAATATGGTGACTGCTTCTTCTATGTGAGACTGGGGCTATTGCTGGCATAGATGACAAAAGTATGTAATTAAGTTATTGCATGGTAATACTACAAGAGACTGAATCATCAAACAGTAAACGACGGGATGGTCGATTATTTAAAAATTACATGTAAATCTTTAGCTGCATTAGTCGTCTTAAAAACTATCGTATCATAATGCCGACAATCAGTCGAGTAACTTTATCATCAAGATCGACAGCCTTGAGGCATGGTTAGATAGCTCAACTAATTGATTCGAACGAAACACTTTCACTGCCAACGCATTTTGTAGCTTTCCCGCTGTCCATAAGGATGGCCTAAGGTTTATTGAGACACGCAGTGGCATGACTTCGTAATACTATTAGACCACTCTCAGTTAGAAACGACAGCCCAAGGCCTACTGTTGCATCGTTTCATAATCCTGGTAAATAGTTATCCACTCGTGGTAGGCCTGATCCAAACTCAATTCAAGAGGCCTGGGTCCCCGGCTTGGCTAACGATATGGTCCACAATACCGAGGATCAGTCTCCAATCGGGCAATGCGAAGGGGCCGAGCCATTCTTAACTCTGTCTTTGACGGATGAGGCGGTGGAAGCTGGCTTTGACACGGCCTTCCAAGTCGTCGGTGTGTTTTGAACTTTCCTGTGAGTACAGAGTAGTGCGTGTTTTATATCAAGTAGAAATAAAAATTATTTAGGCATATCTCTGCCCTCTACATATCTATCTATTGCTTCTTATCCATTACAACAAGCACAAACAAGTATACTCATCAGCTATTGAATAGTATACACGATGTTGCCACAAGTTATTTTGAGCCATCTCGGTTCCATTGGCGAAGTTGCCTCAACATGGCTCTCTGAAAACGGTTATCTCAGCACACAATGCCCACCATTGCCTAAAGGCAACATCAACTATGACATTTATATGGGCTATCCCGAGATGTTCGCTTGGGACAAGAAACGTTGCGTTGCCTACGTCAGGTATGTGATCCTTGGCTATGAAAATATCCCCTCGCTAATCTCATCATCTTGAAGCAACCTATACAACGCCACTGTCAGTACTTGGGATCCTTACAAGGGTGTTGTTCTTGACACCATTGAATTCCCAGGTCTCAGTCACGCTGGTGATTCAGCCAGCCCGAACCCGCTACATGCTAGCGGAATCATCCTGAGACCTGATGCGTATAATCCTCACACTCTCGAAGTCGTGATTGACAATGGAGACGCTTTCTACAGTGATGGTTTCAACGTGTCGGGACCCGACCACTTGATGACTATTGATCTCAAGACGAAAGAGGTTACAAATAAGTTGCGTCTCAACAACGGCCTTTATGCCGGCTATGCGGATGCCAGTCTTGGACCTGATGGGAACACATATGTCCTGGGAACCTACGCATCAAACATTCTACGAGTAACACCTGAGAAGGAAATCTCGACATTTTACGTTGCTGATAAGCTTGAACCACCTCGTCTCTACGGCTTCACCGGCATTGCTCACGTTGGAAACGCCATGATTGTTCCCGACAACATCATTGGGCAGCTCATTCGCTTCGACGTCCGCGACAAGGTTGGAACTCCCGTTGTGATCAAGCAGACTCCTTACCACGAGTTCAAGACTGCCAACGTTCTGCATTTCCCAGAGCGATACAACGACACAATCCTTCTGGTTGCCGAGAATATGACACCGGATCATCCCTTCGGTGGCGTGTCAGTTTACCAGGATAAGACTCAGCAGTTCAACGAGGTTGAGTTCTTGGGATTCTTGCCCAGCCGTCTCCAGAACGCCTTGACGACTTCTGCCCGACAGATGACCGATCGCATTTACGTGGTTGCCCTCCCTACCGACGGTGCCAACATTACTGTTGCCGGTAAGAGCAGCAGGTTCGAATTCCAGGACATCACAGAAGAGTTGGATCTGATGATCCACCCCAAGTCCGAGGGCGAGGTCCGCGACGAGATCTAATAGGCTCAACTGTAAGATGATGGAGGTTATGTCGCAGCGAATGTCACTCCGACATACACAGACTGAGAGACGTCACATCTCAGCCAACATGCAGTCATCGTGACTTGCTATCCAAGGTTCCACCTTGTTATGGACACACCGAAGTGCTTAGATAAAAGAAACAATACACGAAGCCATTTCTGGCTGTTCATGAAGACCATTTCTTATTGAAAACCGTAAGATGCGACTCCTAACTTCACAGTTACATTCATGTTTTTCTAACAACAGCTTGTATACATTTCTCTCGGTGCAATGTAACAAGATTAAAATGCCAAAAAAAAGACTTGATATAATGAGAATTTATGTTATAATTTGAAGCCCTCAGAAGCATCGATGAGGAGGAAATTAATATTAATGAAGTTGAGAACTTGTTTTGTAATATGTGCACCAGATCAAAGTAATTATGCCAATACCCCTTAAACAATCACTCCCAGCTTCTCAGGTGCAGGTGTGTGAACCACGACAACATTGTCTTGAGTTTCCGTACTGTTCCACTCTGTTCTATGAGACCCTCCTCCAGACCCTCCCGAGACCCGATACCAGTTTGTCTCAGGGTCTCCGAGACACTCTCCAACTGTGACCGCTGAACAATGGTCAGCAATGTTCGTCAACCATCAACGATATAATTACCTCTTCGTCCGCTTTGACGTGTCGCTTGTATTATACGGGGTAGTATGTCCTGCACGGTGTTTTGATGGACGTCATGCATGAGAACAATCGAGCCTCCATGGTTTAGGCCAGCGTTGTACAAGTCTAGAGAGGGTTCGGCACCGCCAAAAGACGAATAGCGCCAATCGTCGGTGTCGATATCAGCAATAACTACTTTATACCCCAGCTGACCAAGTACTTGAAGTGTTCGGTCGTTGAAGCTAAAGTAAGGGGGACGCATGTAGACAGGGTCCTTACCTATCATGTGGGTGAACTGGTTACTCAACAATACCATCTGTTGCTCGACATCATAGTCGTTGAGGGCTGCAAGATCAGGGTGACCGTAGCTGGGGGTGTTCGTTAGAGTCTTGATGTTATTTTTTGGACTGGCACTTGTACTCACGTGTGGGAAGCAACCTGGTGTCCTTCATTGATCATTCTATCTACCGTGGATTGGTAGTCCTCGATGTTGCCCAAGTTATATCCATTGAGGAAGAAGGTGGCCTTGAACCCCGCGGAAGCAAGTTGATCAAGCACAGACTCTGTGTATATAAACGGACCGTCATCGAAAGTGAGTGCGACAGTTCCTGGCGTGGTGCAGCTGTAGATGGCAATGCCAGCTGACAGGGCTCTCTTCTTGGGGTAGGTTGGAATTGTCAGGGTTGTCGCCAGATGGCTCAGGGAAGCCAGAATAATCAAGCCGCGCATTGTGAAGATCTAGTTAGTTAATAGATGAACAAGATGGTAAATGACACAGCCAGGTTTTACGGATAGCGAATGTATCGCCTTCACTCGTTTCTTATACCTATTTCACAACGTTTACCGCAACCGGACTTGGCACAACAACAAAAGTATCTTCGTCATCGTATATGCAAGGAGAAAAGGTGAGAAGCCATTATTGATAAGCTTTTTGTTTCCAGAGCGACAGGAGCAATACGGAGGTTTTTTTTGCAGATGATGGCTTCTGTGGCTTGACGCGAGTGTCCAATGAAATCTCATAATAGTTTTCGTGATGTGCCAATAGTTCCCGGGCATGTGAGTCAAAAGCGGACGATAAGCACATCATTATCTTGATACGTCGTTTCCGTGTCTTGGCAAAAGTTCCCTTACATCCGATCACCCCAACCATTAATCGATGTGGTTGAGACACTTGTTGAATGTTGAGTAGACAGTTCGGTACGCACCTGAACGCGTCAAGTGAAGCGACTTCCGATGGACCCTAGTGGTGTGCTAGAACCCAGAGTTACGAGGCCACCATCATGATTTTGGTCTAGCCTGAGATTCTGTATACTATAGTCGAGTCATTACCTGATTGTTTCGTCATTGAGATCCTGATATAATCTTTATTTAAGTATGACTTTCGTCCGACTAGATCTACCCTGCACTCGGAGTCGTTAACCAAAGGTACAACGTTATTAGTAGCGTACTGTTGGTAAATCCACTAGCACATAGGTCTTCTTGTTAGTGAGAGTCATCCCCTAATTTCTGAAGGCTCCATCGCTGTTGCGAACACATACGGTTTAAGCTGGCAATCACGGCTTATGTATTGAACTTTTTAAAGGACATTGAATAAAAACAAATGTAATTCAGTTTTAACATCCGTTCAGCGGCGAGGTGAATACTCATCCACTTCGCCAATGTTTAACCGTAGAAAGAAATACAGCCATTGCTATCATTAATTTGCAGTCCCATTACCAATAAAACAGTAGTTCTTTACTGTAGATATCGCCAATCAAGAATAACGTTGATATGTGATACTTGATTGATGAAATCCAGCAAAGAGAAAACTTAGAACTCCATGTTGAAGAATTAAAAACAAGAGGAATACATTTATATTACATGCCAGATTCAATGTGAGTCTTCAGTATTATTCTGTGTCGAACCAAAACAGAGATTCATCCTCAGAAAGATCTGATCCTGCACCCTGTTCATCCTCCAAAATGTTACCGTCATTATCCCATCGCATCCTGTCTTCTAGAAGCATTGTACCACCACTCAAAACATCTAGTGAATGTGTCTCCAGTTGAGGAAACGTATGAGTAAGGATTCTTATAAGCTTAGGTGACACCATTTTCGC
Organism: Fusarium graminearum PH-1; assembly: GCF_000240135.3. NCBI lineage: Eukaryota > Fungi > Ascomycota > Sordariomycetes > Hypocreales > Nectriaceae > Fusarium > Fusarium graminearum. The sequence goes on along the minus strand of NC_026475.1, from coordinate 6,632,866 downwards.
TCCAAGTTTCTTTGCTTGTTCCTGCATATCCGCTTCAAGCTGGAGGAATCCTCCTTCGTTCGGAGGACCACATCGCTTAGAATGCGCTGCGGACGTTATACCAGGTAAATCCATCTTAAGACTCAAATTTACGATAAGTCTGTTCAGTCGTAAGCCATCCGCAGAATCTCAGGGTCTGCGAGCATCAGGACAGATGTTGCGCACACGCAGGCGAAGATATTTGAGTTTATGAATAAGGGCGCCAATGTTTGGACAGATATGACAAGCCTCTTCTCGCCCTCCCGATGAAGTTAAGACCCCTCCAGGAAGATCTATCGCCAAGGAAGTCAAATGATTTACTGTGAAGACGACTTGTATGGAGTTCAATGAAATACGATCCTCGGAACCTTCGAGCGGATCAGATCTCCGTGAGCCGTAAGCCTCGATGCGTAGAAAATGCAACTTTGGTGCTTGTTGTATGATGGTAGCAAGCTGTTCCAGGTCTCTGTCCGAGCTCTTACATGGGGCCTCGTAACTCCCCGCTCCAGCGGCAGCTTCCCGAGAGCCAAATGAGTTGACCGGAGTTTGATGAGTACCAAACTTGATGGTCAAAGTTTCCAGGCTGCTTCTGAGTACGTCTGGTTTGGTTGCCATCTGTGAGGAGATGAACTCATGTAATTTCCTCGGTGAAAATGTTACATCCTGATTTTATGTGTATTGGGCGAATTCGAACCATTTCTTGCTGATAGCAAGGTGTGTTAAGTCCTATTGGAAGAATACTGGCCCAATATAATTGAAGATTTGTTTAAAGATCTCAGGGGGTAAATGTAGAAGTTGCATGATTTTTGGACATTTTTATCAATAAGAAAACCTCTGCAGAGTGCGTTACAAAATATACAACCCCTCATTCTGAGGTGAGGGGGTTGGGGGTTGTGTTGGTTGATACCTTGTGCAGATTGGATCCTTGTCTGCCAAACCAAGGCTCACTGGACACCGACAATTGGGGTGTATTTTCTGTAGCAGCGCCATAGCGATTATAGTATTTGAAGAGACACAGAGATGGACCACTCCTTACATTAAAATTGGTGCCTGTAACTCTCGTATCGTGAGTGAAGATACTGTCGAAAGCACAGAAGCGAATAGTTCTCAGCCAGCCGTAATCGGAAGCGCTTGGCCTGCTAATCCAAGAAAGTGTCTAGTTTTAGTTAGCGCCTTATTGGTTTGGCTGTTATCGGACAGTTGAGCAGGGTTACCTCATGATATTTCACTCGCGCGTTTGCTAGTGTTCTACCACTCTAGATAGCATTAACTAAATATCGCAAAAATACTTCAAGTAACTTTATCGCGTTCAGAGCAAGTCGTCGATATAGACCATGCTGCTGATTCAAAATTGTTTCTGTGCATAGCATACCCAGTTGCAAAACCTGCAGTGCTATTTCCAATATCTACGCGTCTGTCAACCAGGGGGAAAAAACCGAGCCTGTATCTGTATCCAATTCTAATTCACCTCTACCATAAAAGAACATTCAATGACTCTGGCAATTTTTGGAAGGTTCATATCCGATAAAAATTAGTCGTGCTACGTAGCATCGTGAGAAATGCACCGTTTGGGTTAGATGTCCGATGATCGTTACATTTCCCCCTCTTAATCTTGATAGTAAACCTGGAGAAGCGGAGAGATTGCCGATAATTTTAGTAGATAGGCAAACACCGGTGAACAGCTTCCGCAACTCACAGTCTGATACTTAAAAATCTTCCTTGAGAACTTGGTTCTGTGTCTTTCTTGGATTCAATAGTTCTTTTGATTCCACCGACAGGGGACTCTTTTCATCACAACAGCAGCGATGCGCAAGTTCACATTGGCCCTTTTGGCCTTGAGTGGCCACAATGGCTTGGCTGCTTCCTCATATATCGATGTGTTGTCAGACAATGCCAAAGAACTTTTCACGGAAAGTATGGGCTGGATGGATACATACTACGATGGCAAAGCCGGTTATTTGTACGACGTCAGTGCTACAGCTGCTCTTCGACATGAGACGCGAAGTTCGGCATGGTATGCCTTTGGCCTCTTGGCTCGGAACAAAGGACACGATGTTTCTGAAGCCGAGAAGATTATCCAAGGCATCATAAGTGGCCAGTACAAAGACCCTGCTGACGAATGGTGAGATTATCATATTCTATCGAGGAAACATTATGAGCTAATAGAGATTAAGGTACGGCACATATCAACAGTCGCCCGAGGAACCTTTAGTGGGGTCAGCCACCTACCCCCCTAGCATATACCACACATGGGATCCGAATTGGAGAGGATTCATTGGAACTACTTTCATCATGGCTCTAGAGGAGTTTCCGAAGCTCATCAGCAAGCCGACACAGGAGCTTATGCTCGAATCCCTTCACAATGCCACCAAGGGTGATGAGTATCGCTTTGGTAATCTTGACCCTAAGAAGGACAACTTGTACCCATCCTATAGCAATCCAGTAAGTTGCTTAACACTCATACTGGCACATGAACTAATCATCAATTACAGGCCATCATGCGAGCCTTCATGTCAGGATGGACTGGCCGGCGTCTGAAAGAGTCCAACATGACAAGAAGCGGCGAGATGTATGCTCAACAAATCATTGACCTTTTCGATCGTGCCAACACTCTGTCTGAGTTCAATTCGGGCACATACACTGGTGTCTCTCTGTACGGTCTCACACTGTGGAGCAAGTATTTGCCCAAAGACTCAATTATGGCAAAGCATGGGCCTGAAATGATCAAGCACACCTGGGAAGCAGTCGGCAGTCTCTGGCATCCTGGAATGAAAAATATGGCTGGACCTTGGGATCGCTCATACGGATATGATATGAACCGCTATCTCAGTCTGATGGCTCTCTGGTTCTGGGCTTTCATTGGAAAAGAAAATTCCTCACTCATCCAAAAGGTCAGATATCACAACTTTGACAGTTTTGCGCGAGAAGCTAATATGGATTATTGTAGCCACAAGTTATGTCGCACATGGCTGACTATGCCTGGGCCCCTCTCTTTGCTGTATTGGCTAAGAGTCATAAGAAATTGATCCCAAAACATGTTTTCGCGGGTCTAACAACTTTCAAAGGAGAACACAACTTCACCGCCAGTACCTTCTACCCTCCGTTTGACACTGTTCCTCGCAACATTTCGACTTGGGTGTCCAAGGATCTCACTATTGGCGCACAGTCGTTCAGGCAAATCTCTCTGGGTGGTCCTGCTCAAAGTCAGGAAGCGTACAACCCTGCCGTTGTTCAATGGGATACTGGGAAAGAAATCTCTTTTATTTCTGTGAGTTTTCAGATATAGCCTATCTGTAGCAGCAATACTAATCTGGTGAAAAGCTATACCCAAGTGAGACGGCTCTGGATGTCGAGGTTGGTCCCGGCAAACTTCATCTGTCATACCCACGAGGAAACTCAAGCTCGGTCTTCAGTTTACTTGTGGGAACCTTCATAGGTAAACCTACGATCGAAAGCTGGGAAGATTTACCGAACTTGCGAGTTAACGTCTCGGGCAACACCAATCCCAAGTTTCAGTTGAGCTTCGGCGGCGCATTTGGTGGAAGCTCAAAGACTTTGAGGGACTTTGAACTGTGGAACTTCACTTATACTATGCCCGAGAGTTTTCAAGGCGTACCAGCCTTGACATTGGACCTGGAAACATTATCATGATGGCCATGTCTATCGCTTTGCACTAGCCGCGACTCAATCACATGTAAAAATATCGATTGATACATTCACGAGAAATCAAGAGTAGCACCTGTTGGTTTGTTTATGATTACCTTGAGTAATCTGAGTTGAACTCACATCTTCACAAAGTGGGATCTTCACATTCTGAAGAGTAGTGACTATTAGTATATACGGTTAATGTAAAACACTTTTAAAAGTCTGATGTATCTATTGTATGATACTGGCTCTAAGCAATAAATGACATCAAGAAACGCACTTGGCTTTCCCCCAACTCAAGGTAACAATCCACCCTTATCCGACTTTGCACCAAGCTTGCCCTCATCGATGTATTTTTGAAGAAACTCAACAGGAGTATTTGGCAAACCTCGCTCTGAGATATAGTGCTGTTCGATAAAAGACACAGTGTCAAGACCGACTGCATCCATCATAGTCACAGGTCCCATCTCTTTGGCATACCACATCTCCTTCCAGAGACGTTCGATCTCCTCGGGGGTGGAAACCCCCTCAGCAAGAATATTCAAAACTTCTCTCTTGATGGCGGCCCAAAGACGGTTGTAGATGAAGCCAGTCGACTCTTTGCGAGCTACATAGGGGTGGAATTTTATCTCCTCAAGTTTCATATACAGAAACGGGAAGATACTCTCATCCGTCTCCCCATCTGTCATGAGTTCGACGACACGATACTCCGGAGGGATGTAGTAGTGCATATTTAGGACACGTCGCTTTGTTTCGGGCCTAAGATCTCCAACCATCTCTCTAGATTTGTAGGATGATGAATTGCTGCAAAGAATGGCGTCCTCCGGTGTCAGCCGTTCGAGATCGGCAAATGTCGCAATCTTGATAGGGAGCTGCTCTGGTACTGCTTCGATGACCAACCAGGCTTTTTCAACAGCCCCAGGAAGGTCTTCAACGGCTTTTATAGATCCTCTGACTTTAGAATCTGAGTATTCTGGCATACTGGTGTTGCAGTATTCCAAAGCTGCTACCCTCTGTTCACGACTTGGATCGCGAATAACAACATCGTATCCGCTTGCAGCCCAGCCGCAGGCAATACGGCGTCCGAGGACTCCTCCACCAAGTACAGAAACAATGCGACCATCCGTAGAGGGTAGAGTGAATGAACCCATGGTTGTAATTCGTGAAGGATAAGTGAATGGTCGGTTGAGCTCGCCTTCTTGCGTCAAAATGCAACTATTTGGCTGTGATAATTTTAATTGATATGAAGAAAAGATTTATGAGGTTTATTAAAGATATCTTATATACGATTGGATCGAGGCACTGCTATCGGGATTCATCCGATCACTTTTGATCTAAACTATCCGTCAATCCGGCACACGGTGACGTGAAGGCTACTGTATAGCTATGACCGGTCAATGCGGAAGCGTGCGGAACCAGAGAATGAGGCTCGCCTCAAGTTAGAGTTCCGATACTCCGACAGCTAGGATTAGCTCGTGTATACATACACGCGAGATCATTTACGAGTTCCGCCACGCAAAGTCTTCCATCCTGTAGGTATAATTTTCATCCAAGTTATGACGAATGTCGGGCTTCGTCTGATGTCGATCCCGACTTGTCAAGTTTTTCTCGCATGTGTTGATGATGTCCGATTTGCATGAATCGGATCCGCAAAGGCGATGGATCGAAGGTCAAAACTCCACACCTCGGTATTAGGAAAAGTGGATTGCCTTGGCTTTAGAATCTTCGAAGAATAGCATGTTGCCCACATGAGAATTTTAGTATACTTTGTTTGACACCATGTGCCTGACTACTTTAAAATACAAAGATCTGATCCGACATCTTTGCCGAAGCTCCAGGTTGCTGATAGCCCAAGTCAACAAGTCCCTTCTTAGATGCATTTACCATCCCTGGCGGACCACATAAGAATACCTTGGAGTCCATACTGGGAGCAGGCATTTTATCCTTCATCAATTCCTGCGTGACATAGCCCGAGCCATGCTCCCAATCGCTAGGCGGTTCATCTAACATGTAATAAACTTTGAAGTTCTTTGGGTACCGTCTGGCAAACCTGTCTAGTTCCTCCCGCAAAAGAATATCCTGCTCTGTCCTATTTGCGTAGATCAGGGAAATCTCTGTCGTGTCACGGTCATGCTCGCAAACGGCGCGAATGACTTGGAACATGGGTGTAATACCCGTGCCGCCAGCAATCAGCCCGATCTTCTTGCAAATGTTGGGTTGATATTTCATCGCTCCTTTGGGACCTCGAAAGAGAACTTCATCTCCAACCTCAAGGTGAGCTAGATAATTGTTAGTCAGTTTTCCGTCCGGGTACACTTTGATAACCAGCTCAAGGATGCCAAGGTCTGAGTTGTTTGAGACAGGCGTGTATGAACGAGCGACAGTTTCTCCCCGTACGTCAGCCTTAATTGTGACATGCTGTCCAATAGGCAATCCAAGCACCGTGCTCGTTGTTGGTAGACTGAAGGTCAAGTGGAGGACATTTGGCGTGACTTGAGTCTTCTTTACTAGAGGTAGGGGAGAATAGACGACGGGGTCTAACAGTCCTCTCTGGAGAAGGGTGTCTTGCTGAGTTCGCTTTGGAACCTTCATGTGCGCAGGATAGCTTGTGAAAGGCTTGCTCTTCATAGCTGAAGTAGTGAAACGCTGAGCAAGTACTGCGTTTGTGATGGCAAGAGATCCACTCCCGACGATCACGCCTTTGATGAAGCTTGAGCCAGTCGAGTCATTTCTCAAAGAGGCAAGCACCCAGTTCGGTACACCAAGTTCTTGACGACGACCGAAATAGTATGCACCGAAGCCAGCGGCGAGAACAAAAGTAATGTTTGCTAACGCTGACAGAGAAGAAGACTTTCCAGTGACGGCCTTGGGTGTTGTTACAGGGGCGAGTGGCTTCAGTTTGGGCTTCTTCTTCTCAAAGCCCTTGACCTTGCCAACGCAGAGATCTTCCATGATCTCAAATGCATCTTCTGAGTGTCCAGCATTATCAAAGTCTTCACTCGCGTCAAGGCCAGCTGCCTCAACCAAGACATCTGCGCCACCAGGATGATCTCTTATATATTTGGAGACATCATAAACTGAGAGGTATGAGCTGTACGTCTCACTATAGAGGTAAGAATCGAAATAGGCTTTGACTTACCATTGCCGTGGATTATTAACCATGCGTCGTCTGGTTTGTTATGCTCAACCACTTGTTTAACTGTATATTCCTCCATTGTAGGTAGTTGATTTCGGTGGGATATGGTTACCACTGGGAAGGCGTTGAATTTTGTTAACAGGGAATACGAATTCCTTTGTAATATGAAGGTCTAAACAAGAACAAATTGACTCCAAATATTGAACGTTTTCCAAATGTGGTTCACATCAATAAACGAGTCAAAAGAATAGATTACCGTCATCAACAGTGCTCTGGCCATGTTTATCGATGCTGATGGGTCTCTCATCAAAAGAAAGGGTACAGGGATTGCTAGCATCCACAACGGACCGAGATACAGCTCCGTAGTGCTCCAGTCTTGAAGCCGAAGCGCGAGCCCCGTTATGGATCCTACATAAACCGAGGCCGGTCTCCGCTTCGGACTCGATCCCGATGAGCGACATGGCCTAGAAACAAGGCAATTCCGCAGTCTCAGATCAAAGAGTGGTCCTTGCCTGTATCTGTAACTGTTATCAATTCCGCACAGTTGCCGCGAGTGCCGAGAACAAAGGTGGTAGCATAGAATTGTCCAATGACATCTGGTAAATTTAAAAGACCCAGAAATCTAGAAAGGCGAAAAAGAAGGGGGCAGACAGATGCAACAGTGAAATTCATATGGAGTACGGGCCTGAACGTCATTGCATTGGATGAGTTGCATAACCCCTTTGTTTTCCATACTATTTTGCTATCATGTGGAGCCCAGGCAAGAGTTAAGGCAAAGTTCCTATTTGTCATGGTCTAGTATTTGAGCCAGCTTCTGGATTCTCTTTATAATTAATGATTAACGTCTGGTTTGTTAACTGAATTTCAGGGCGGCAGTTGTTATCTGAATAATTTATTACTTGTCCAGTACTCGTCATGTCAACAAAACAATTCTATTTGCTGGGCGAGGTCGTCTCTACCGCCCGAGATATCGAACTCCCGCCAGCTGTAGACTTTGAGGAGCTTCAGAGTATTGTTGCCTCCCATTTTGCAATCGTCAAACCTAATAGCAAGTACCCTATGACGTAGAGCTTAGAGACTATAGCTAATACGTGATACAGGCGTTGGTTTCATTCACGATGGCCGAAAACTCAACGCCGTATCTGAAATCCTCGAAGTAAATGAGTCCATAGCTATATCTGTTGACGGAAACGCTGTGAGAGACGTTCCCGGACCCGCGGGTATCCCATACTTTGGCAATTATCTCGAAATCTATCCTGACCACCTTGGCAATCATCAACGATTGTTCGAAAAGTATGGACCGCTCTTTACTACAACCAGTATGGGAAACCGTCTGTACCAAACCAACAGCGCTGAACTATCGAATATTTTCCTGTCTGAAGATCACTACTTTACGAAAGATATTGTTCCCGGCCATCCTTTACATCCTATCAAGAACCAAGAAGCAGGAGTTTTCTTGGCTGATACCAACACCGAGCAATGGCGGCTTGCTCACAAATTCCTACCACCTGCGCTGGGACCAAAAGCTGTCAGGCACTATGCACCCACTATGCAGCGCACGGTTGAGTCGTCTTTCAAGGTTTTTGACGAGCTGGACCAAAAGGGTGAAGCATGGAATGTCTACCAGTACATGCTTAAACTTGGCTCTCAAGCAGTCGGCAAACTCGTGTTGGGCATGGACTTTGCTCATTTTGAGCAGGTTGACTCGCCGCTGCACGAAATGGTTCTTAAGATCGCCGAGAACCTGGAGCTGAACAAGCGTGTATCTTCCATGGGTGCTTGGTACGCTCAGATGCCCTTTGGTGATCCAAAGAAGGTCCGTCAGACAATGGCCAGGATTATGGAAATGATGGACGAGTCGATCGCCAGAGCCTCCAAAGGCCAGGAGGACCTGGAGCTCCAAGATGCAGCTCTCAAGGCCGACAACGTTGTGGGTAAGTCACACACAGAGCTCTGCACCGTTTATTACATGCTAAACTTGGTCAGATTACTTCCTCCGTGCTACCGATAACAAGGGCAATAAACTCCCCCCTTCGCAATTTGCACCGGCACTTCTTGTCGCTACCGCTGCCGGCTTTACAACTACATCATCTTTACTATCTTGGTTGATCTACAGTCTGGTAAAGTACCACGGCAACCAAGAACGTCTCCTTCAGGAGCTCATTGACAACGACTGGGACGAAAATACCCAAGTCACTGCCGACACGACGAGTAAACTTACCTTCCTCGACAAATTTATCAAGGAAACTCAGCGTCTCCACAATCCATCGTTCCAGCCCGGCCGCACCGCGAAGGTTGATATGATCCTACCAGGAGGATATCGTCTCCCAAAGGGTGCAGTAGTTATTTCAGCGCTTCATCACATGCACAACAACAAAGACGTATGGGAGAATCCGGGTCGTTTTGACCCCGATCGCTGGGACACAGAACAGGTCAAGAATAGGCCTCCTGGCTCATACATTCCATTCGCAACTGGGCCGAGAATGTGCGTTGGGTTCAACTTTGCCTTACAGGAGATCAAGGTTTTCTTACCCAAACTTGTCTATCGATACAAGTTCAGTTTGGCGCAGGATGGACCGATTGAGTATGACCCTTATTTCCAGTTGATTCGACCCAACAATTTATATGTGCAGGCGGAGAAGAGAGTGAAATGGCCACCCAAGTCAGAGTAGTCGGGGTGCTGGGAGACGAAGGATAGACTAATTAATAAAGTGTATTTTATATTTGTTCTCCGTCAATTTCACATAACTTAGTCTTTAACTGTCTGAACAATGTAAGTTTCCCATCAAATGGTGACTGTGGTATCGAGGCTACTCCGCAACCGTCTTAGCTTCTCGACGAATAAACGGATCTAGCATCCGTAATTATCTCGAAGACGTCGTCATGGCAGGACTTCCAGTACTCTCACCGATATTTATTCGTGCCAAAACATCGCGTCTTCCAAATGAATTCCTCCTGGGAAGTTGAGTTCTCAACTTCTCGACATGTTCACAACAGAGGCTCACGGAAACCCAAATCACAAACAGCCAATATCTCAAATATCTTTGGCATTTATGAAATCCAATGCGCAAAGGCTGAAAACATAGCTCTGGGGCATCCATCGCACGCAAACAGGAAGAAGCACAAACGACAATCTGGACCGAGACTCACTATTCAAAGTTTCACTGCTGATGAGCATGGTCTTGTCGGGACTCTTCATTTGCCGGGCGTTTTAGATGCCGAAGTACACATGTCGGGGAGTAGAAAAAAGCTGCAAGAGATCCTGGACGCCGAGAATGCTTCTGATGAAGAAGATTCAGGCTCTGTGGAAGACCTTGATACGGAATATGATAACTATCAGACTGGAACTGAAAGCGCAGCAACCAGCAGCAACGCTGATTCCCCGCAGCATTCCGAAGATGCAAACGACAGCCATGGTTCTGAGATCTCTACTAAAGAAGATAGAGAACGGTCAAGGTTCAAGAAATTCGAGAAGAATACCTTTCGGCAACCCAAGTTCTGGTTCTTTTGGAAGGGGGCTGTCCTTGTGTTGCCTGATAATAACATCCAGGCGAGCCCCGATACGATACCAAGCCCTGCGCCGAACGAGCCACAATCTGGGATGGGATACATTGTCTTTAACGGAAACGGATACAAGAAATTTAATGGTACCATCAGCTGTGATGCACTCGAATGGAGAGATGTCGCAATTAGCGGTCGAAAGGAATAGTGAGATACAGTCAGTTCTCTGCTCCTCGAGATCATTTTGAGTCATTGACGTCATAGATGTTTCTCTCAAAATCATCTCATATCTAACTTATACTTTATTTTGACTCCAGACACTTATGCAGCTCGAAGGTGCAGGATGGTCGAGGACTGGGCATCTATAGGGTGCCATATCTTCCAGTCGTCTTTGTTTTGTCAACCTAAGGATACTACCTAAGTTTTCGACATCAATACAAGACACAGCACGGTTGAACAGTGGGCTCTGAGCAATAGACATTGATAGGTGCAGTGTTTACTTAGTTTGGACGGTGCCCATATGTCACATAGGTTTAGAGTAACTGTTTATTCAAGATTACAAGTCAGAAAGACTCTTATCGTACAGTTTTCTCTGAGGACTTTGGATACTCAGGGAATATATTACTACTTTAAAGAAAACATTACTTCTGTGACCAATACAAGGACTGTTCTTGAAACATCTCATGACCGGGATTGTAACATTGATTCGTGAGTGCGATCCCAACTGACAAAATACATCAATATATCTGCCGCGGGAACGTGTCTCATGGGTAGCTTAACGTGGAAATTCATAAGGTCACCGTGCCGTGCTTTTTGACTTGATATTCCACAGTCCAGTATACAACCTGTTCTGAATAATGTTTGCTATCACTTCAGGCACTGTGTTTGCATAATTATGTCCGTTGGCATTTAGTCATATAAAGACTGGAAGTATTTCACCCCGTGAAAATGTATCACTTCTCAGTGGCCGTGTCAGTAGGCGGTTAACACGTATTCAGCGCCGTCTAGATTAGAGTCTAGAGTTTTGAGGATGTCACCACGTTTACTCTGTGCTGGTTCCGCTTGTGGGTAGGACATACAACTGAGGGGGTGCACAGAGTGAACAGCGTCTAGGCCTGTCTGAACTATTGGAATTGTGCATGGCGTGGCGGTATACCACAATGCTCCAGGCAAAATTCTAGACCAATAAATAAGGCAGGAGTAATGAAACGGCGATCATCGAGTTATTCTTATAATATGCAATTAAAACCAGAGTGGTCCTAAACAGTCTACTGCGTGTAATAATATTTTGCAGATCATTGTAGATAACACCATCCTCCATCGAGCGGGAACAGGTTGTCTGGTCCTTCTGGCTCGGGGATGAGTTCTGAGCCGATATGGAATCATAGATGTCTAACGCCCACGAGAGAATCGATGTGTTTCGTGTAACAGACAGTAGTGGGTGTAGTTACCCGGAGGGTTATTAGCCACATCCACAATGATTAAGCATGAATGTAGACGAGAAAGCGTAAAGCTTGACGATATGCTGCTGGTAGATAGTAGAGAGATGATAGGGTCAACAGTGGATGCAAGGTTCTGCTAATACGGGTCTAATATTTTTCGATGTATGCTTACACATCAACTATGTATCCGTCAAATCCAACATATGCAGTGCTGGTATCGTATCTAAATCGGGAAATTCTAGGAGATCGGAAGATTGATCTCTGCCCTCCGGATCACGACGGATTCGGGAAATTACGACTTTATGCGCTGAGCTTACACAACATGCGGCTGAGAAGTCAATAATCATGCAGAAGAATGATGCTGACGCTGTGCGATTTGCTTCATACAGACCTCAACAATCACATTCACCACATCTAGTCATCATACTAATGCGACGTGTTCAAATACGAAGATTTGCCTGTTTCACATATCACGTGTCAGTCAGTCTGCTTTGAGTAAGCTGTCTTTGAGGGAAAAGTCTCCGAATGAAGCTAAAAATACTCTAACCAAGACTATTGAAAGCTGTGCTACGCAATGTGACGCGCTTAACCACGCCCGAGATAAATAATAAAGTCTAAATTACTATGTATGCGGTAATGGAGATTCCTAAAAGGTAAATGGCAACACGCTTTTGGTTCTACTTGTTTGCCTTGTTGTCTCATTGGGCAAGTGGTCTAACGGGCAGTGCTATTGATGGTCGTGGCGTGAGGCTTCAAAAAGCAGTCCACCTTTGCAGCAATGAGAGAGATAGAACGCGTTCTTATGTTTGAATTATGCATAAAGGCCTTAATGATAATAAGGGCCTCGAGCGGGCACCAATCGCAATTATCTACAAATCATGTACGCGTACTATGCGGCAGCAGTATTTGTGACATTAGATTCATCAGGTATCACGTCTTCAAGAGGCGTCTGCATGATTACGTGCTTATACGCCTGCCAGTCAGAATCAGCTCCCTAAAACGATTCGACAACAGATTGTGTGTCTCCCGATGTGGCAACAAAGCGGAATAGGTAAATAGAGGTGATTGGGGGATCATGGATTGGGCCCGATCGAGACAGTCTCTTTGAAAGACAATGCTCAAGTGGAGAGAAGCGGTAGCCTTTTCATGAACGGGCAGTAGTGACAAGTTTGAACTTTAATTCTACGCTAACAGTTATGTCAGTTAGTGTCATGGTTTCCAGTTTCCAGTTTCTTGGAACTGGCCTTCAGTCTAGCTTCCTCGACAATGAAGAGGTGGAGAGGGTAGAATATTGCTAACTAGCCAGTGAGTTGACCGTTGCATTTGCCGCAACGTTGAGGCCCGATGTGGCTTGATGCCCGCATTCCTGAGCTTGGAGCTGCATGTAACGTCTGGGCGAGATCCATCTAGGCCCGTAGAGACATATTGCGTCTTTTTCGGGGGTACGGATACTACAGCTGTTGGCACTAGCAGTCTCGGAGTCTCCCGTGAAGTTTGACAGACATGTCCGAGGCAAGGTCGTCGATTCGAGGAGGCAATACCTTCAACAATGGGACAACGAGATTCTTCACTGGGCTAAAGGTTTGCATGAATCATGACCCTCGTGTTCGTGTGCGTAAGCATCTCAGACTTAGAATAGTATACTATTCACGTCGCACAGTGACTTGGCAGTTCGATCTTGCCGTGATCCATGGCCATGCTCGCGGGACGGACATTGCTTTTGCCCGAGGTACCACCATTCCGAACCAATCATTCAATCGTGCATCCCACACCTGGACATGTTGGTGGCCTGCGAGAACGAGACTTGGCAGTTTCAACTTCAGCCTCAGGGGCACTACAGCAAAAGGTAAAGTTTGCTCTTACATGTGCAATATGCACACACAATCGTCAGATTCAATAGCGCCATGAAACATGCAAGAACTCACACAGATCATGGTAAGAAGCCACCAACTGCTGTGGGTGATACAAACATGACAACATGGTGCACAAGATTATGCCATCTCTTTCCCAGCCAGGTTGTACTCGGATAGTTTTGGAGGCTCGTAGGAGTCATCTTTGGTCGATTTGGCCGATTAGCTTTCATACCGATGCATGATGATGAGAAGGCATCGATTTTCTGCGTCGTCCAAATGTAAGCAAACAACATACGCTGCCAAAGCTGAATTCAACACGAAGAGATGGTCACACAGCGCTGCACGATCGCATCTGGATTCCCGTACTCAAGAATCTTTACTCCGGTTCGTTCAAGACTTGGGTAATATCACAGAAGGGCATAAAAAGAACCTGTTCCCTCACTCAAATCAATTCTTCTTCACTCCTCATCCGCCTTCCGTTCTCACAATTACTTTTATCTTCTGGTCTCTGCACTCGCTCAAGGGATCCAATACCTTCTTTACAGACATTCACTTCCAACACAGCACTATCTGCGCTGATATTCTGCAAAGATGAAGCTGTCTGCTATTGCACTTCTGGCTTTGACCTCGGGCATCGCTGCCGCCCCGGCACCTAAGGCTGGTAAGGACGTTGATCGTCACGACTACAAGCCTCCCAAGGACCACTACAAGCCTCCTGCCGATTACAAGCCTCCCAAGGATCATTACAAACCTCCTACTGAGTATAAGCCTCCACCAAAGGACTATCACAAGCCGCCCAAGGACCACTACAAGCCTCCTTCTGAGCATAAGCCTCCTCCCAAGGACTATCACAAGCCACCCAAGGACGAATACAAGCCTCCTTCTAAGGACTATCACAAGCCGCCCAAGGATACCTACAAGCCTCCCAAGGACGAATACAAGCCTCCTCCCAAGGATCACGACAAGCCTCCCAAGGATACCTACAAGCCTCCCAAGGACGAATACAAGCCTCCTCCCAAGGACCACTACAAGCCTCCTTCTGAGCATAAGCCTCCTCCCAAGGACTATCACAAGCCACCCAAGGACGAATACAAGCCTCCTTCTAAGGACTATCACAAGCCGCCCAAGGATACCTACAAGCCATCCCACTAAAAAGGGTCACGATTCTCGAACATCTCTTGAGTTATTCAAGGCATGCACCATAGTTTGACAGTGCAGATCTGGACAAGATGACTACACGCAAGGATTCGTTCATTCTCCTTACCCCTTGCATGTCCCTACAAGGGAGCGCTCTTTACTTTACGATTGACGTTTGGAACTCGGTATGACGGATTGTTAGGACTGGATATGTTCTCTTCTTGTACTCTCGTTAAATGACTTTGTTTGTAGTTATCAGTTTGTTAAGTTGAAAGGCACACGAATTTAGCTATCATACAATATTATCACATTTGTTGATTACCAAATCAGATTTCTATTTGCTATTGTTATGACTTGAATACGTGTTAACTCGTAGTCCGACTCGAGTGGTTTGGGAGCCATAGTTCAGAGGCTTGGTTTGTTCACATAATTTTACTTTCTTGTACGCAACACTCTCTTCTGACCTACTACTAATTCACAAAGCCGTTGAAGTTCCTGCGTTGATCTCCATGCCAGCGGCAGACTGTAGCCATGTGTTCCAGTCGATATCCGTGTCGATGTCCATATTGACACCCACGTCAGTGAGATTTCCGGTATCCAGGTTTGGGTCAGGCCAAAGCCATGACCCGACGCCTGTGGCCATTGGTTGGTTATCACTCCAGCTTTGAGGATATGTAGTTGCTTTGAGCAGGGACTGCGTGACATCGGATTCGAGTGACTCATGGCCGTGGTTTGAGAGATGAGCCTCGAGCGAGCCGTCCAGGGCTTGTCCTGCAACACTGTTGTCGATCCCAATCGAGCTGTAGGTACGATTTGAGGTAGCCTTGTAACTACCATTGCCGAGGGTGGTGTCGTTGGAGACCTCGGGTGGTGTCTTCCCAACAAGTGTCCGCCAGTGCTCAAGGAAAGTTATTTTGCGTTTTGCATGTGGGGTTGATTCCGGGTCTGTTGGGGTAGGCAGAGAATTGTCAATGACTTCCAACTGCTCCATCAACGATGGGTTATTGCATATTAACTCAAGCTGTGCATCTCGATGTCTCCTCGCCTTGGCCATCAGCTTGCGCAGTGGAATCCACATACGCACATTCTTAGCCGTGCTGTTGTGAGAAGGAATGAGCCATTCGCTGTGAAGAGCTATCCACGCACGCTCGACTGTAGATGACCACTGTCGCCGAGATATCTCGATGAGCATCCAGACTATGGCATACCAATGGGTGTATGTCTGGTAGATCCATCTCCACTGGCGACACCTCGTCTCGGCATTGAGGGAATGGTTGTGCTCGGCTATCTCAATAGCTGCAATGAGTAGCTTGTCTCTGACTTCATCTGAGAAACGATCGCTAGGTGAGGTAAATAGCGAGGGAAGGTACACCAAGAGAGTCAATTTGGACAGGACCAACCGCGTAACTACAATACCAACCCAGTTGATGATATCGTCAGGTTCAATTGAGTACTGGAAATAGCCCTCCTCTAGCTTCTTACGATAATGGTCTAATAGCTGGGCTTGGTCATCAAGGCCTAGGCCACCTGACTGAAGGCTCGAGGCCATCAACTGCATGGATACATGCCCCAACTCGCACATGGCTATGGCAAGGGACATGTCCGTAACACCTTCACGCTCCACAGGAACTTGTTTCGTTTCAGGGCTAAGATCCGAGTCGTTGATATTGATGGGCATCTTGGTGTCGAAACTATCTTTGTTGATGGTGAATTCAGTTCCTTGGTCCTCTGAGGCACGGATGTCAATAACGATAACCATCCACCAGATACGCCGCCGTTGTTCTACTTCATAGGGTGACAGATGCGGAAATCTGGACCCGTCCCGATGAAGACCGACAGCGTGAGCCATGCGTATCATGAGACCTGTCATCATCCAGACGTACACGGGACTATCATACCGCCGAGCCAGCGAAAGGAAGATGGCCAATGTCTGAACGTGTATAATGTCGGGGTCGTTGAGGAAGTCAGCTTTCGCAAGGGCTTGTTCTAGACCGCGACGAAATTTGAGATTGAGCTCAGTTTTAGTAGCACCGAAGTTGGTCAGTACATCATCGTCCTCCATTGATGTTATCGCAGCATAGTAAATGGAGAAGAGCAAAGCTTGATTCTTGAGATCGATTTTAGGACTTGACCCACGAGATGAACGAACCATCTTCCTGATGGTAGGCATATGGACAATATATATCATGATGTTTATGTTCTCTTCAAAAATGTCCAACAGGAAGGGGATCTGGGAGGGTAATGGATTGAAGTCCTGGTTCCCAGGTGGTGATAGCGACAAGCCATGTTGGAACAAGAAGGCGTGCCGGTCCAGAGGTTCTCGATGGAGCTCTTGGGTCGACGGAGTGGCCGTTGGTAAATCTTTTTCGTCGGAAGACTCTACATCATCTTCCGTTCTGCGAGTGTCCATCTTGAGTCCCTCAAGCTAGGCATGATTAATGAGCAGATGCTAAGAAAAAGAGCTTGTGCCTGACTGACCTCATCACTAATGCGGGACCAAAAGCCACTGGAGATGTATCTTCTTTGATTTGCATCTTTGAGAACCATTCGGCCGAAATGCTTCTGAACGTCTAACGTTGTCGACGCTGAAGAGGGACTGGTGGCAGCTCTCGTGTTCTCGGGGGGCGATGCGGCTTCAGAAGAAGCACCCCTGCTGCTGGCTGCATTAGCCGCCTCTAGTTGACTCCTCAATTCTTTAACAAGGTTCTCGAGTGTATGCAGTCTATCCAATGCCTGATAACCTTCCAGGTTGTTGTCAACCTGCCGTGGGCCATCACTGCTAAAGCGATCGAGGCGCCGGGCCCATCTAGGCGTACGGTCATTGGAGGGGACAACGCAGGGAATATTAGCTCTGCGACAATTCGAGCATGGGGATAGCTTATCGCATCGAACTTTGCGACTGCGACAGACAACACAGCTGCGGAGCTTGGCAGTCGGTGCAGGCCTCGCGCTTTTTTCGGGTGCAGAGGCCGAATCTGACGCGAGAAGAGGGGCTGGAGCTGGAGCTGAGGGAGACGACGCCATTTGTGGGTTAAAGAGAGGGACGGGCAAATAGTCTGCAAACAGCTGTCTAACTAAAGATAATTATTGGACTGGAAAGGGGGGAGGGATTCGAGGAC
Organism: Fusarium graminearum PH-1; assembly: GCF_000240135.3. Classification (NCBI taxonomy): domain Eukaryota; kingdom Fungi; phylum Ascomycota; class Sordariomycetes; order Hypocreales; family Nectriaceae; genus Fusarium; species Fusarium graminearum. Next base: position 6,615,015 of record NC_026475.1, on the reverse strand, counting down.
TCAGTCTCCCGCGTCCGGTGGCTTGGGACATTCGCGTTCCTTTTCTTCCCTTTCTTCACAACTAAGCATAACTTTATTAGGGACCGGAGATTGATCAATGATTCGTTGTTTATCGTGGCCGATGCGACATTTGCGAGCCTGACCCAAGCTAGCGCATACTATCAACAGAGACTTACTAGCCGTCTTGAGCGAATAGAGTACAGCATCATCGTCGATTAATTCCAATATTGAGTAGCTGTCGAGATCATTTCTCATCTACGCTGATAATCCAGATTACTCAAAGTTTTTCTCGCACGCTTTGTGGCCAGTGTATAAGTAGAGTCACCATTATCAAGTTGTTCTTACGATACTGTCTGTTAGGGCTGTGATTAGCTATCTGGCGCTGAAATAAGCACTATCTCATTTTAGTCAGTACCCACATCTCAGACTCTCCCAAGCATTGTGAACGTCCATGAAGAAACACGATCAAGGTATAAACAAGACCAAGCTTTACTCACTACTATTAATAGTATTTTCTCTCGATCATCGTCCCGTGTTAAATTCAATGCATTCCTGAGATCGCCACGATTCCACAATGAGACAGTTCAAGAAAGATATTCAAGACATGACCCCCTTTCGGAGAAGGGATGCCTTTCCAAGGGATGTCTTGCTACTGATGACAAGTCCAATGCCGGATTTCGTTCGCTCCATCAGATTCTACCCTCACGACCTCTTCAGTGATTACCTTTTGACTTGCTTCAATTGAACGTCAAGTTGCTTGTGCTAGGCTCACATACTATCTGCCTTTCATGCCTCTTACGACGATAGCACACAGCCATTTCTCTCACGATGATTACCCATCGGTAACATCACCACGGCCAAACGTCTATGGACAGGGCCGCAGTATGGACGTCACAGCTTCCACTCTCCATAGAACCAGTCCTCTCGATTTTGATTTCGCCAAAATCCAGCCTTTCGTTAAATCCGGCACGTTCCTAGAACCACACGACACTACAGCTCTATCTTCGAACGAGGCCCATGCGTCTGCACTCCCCAAGCGCAACAATCGCTCTGCAATGCAATTTTCCTCGAATGTAGGCATCATTGAAGAGTACGCGCGGTCATGGGACAGTCAAGATATTAGCATCAGTATACCTCATGATGCCGAAAAAGGGTTTGAACAGCTTGTTAGTCCAACAACGGCAGACAACACACCGAGGTGGCCTTTCATCAATGACGATAGCCTCAACACACCCGACTCTGCAGACGCGGAGCCTCTCTTCCCTTCCTCAGCCAGCACTGTCTCACGCCCAAGGCAGATACACCGTATCGATGAAGACTTGGAAGACCTATCTGCCCTGTATGTCTCCCCGTTGGACGCAGTACCCGAAAGTCCCATAATAGGATCACCCCTACCACCACCAATACGATCATCAAATCGTCCTTTAGGCAAAGTCATGACTGCGGCCGAGTTCGAAAGGTTGCGGAGACGAAAGGTTCTTGAAGAGACAGAAAGGCTCTTTTATGAGGGCGAAAACGAAGACGACAAGATCGATTATGACAAGATCGATCATGATACGGTTGATGAAGTAGATCTTGCCAAGAGGCAGATGACGCAGCGTAAGAGGCAGCAGCAACATCTTGACAGCTATCGGCAGCAGATGATGAAGACAACAAAAGGACATGAACTACCACATACACGCTCTCATTCCCGAATTTCTTCCACACTTTCCTTTACGACGACCGTTCAGGGTCACAGAGAGGATATTCCTACGCAATACGGGGACGAGGATGAAGATGAAGATGACGTGCCGCTGGCCATACTCCAGATGAAACAGAGATCGGGTGGGAGAGAAGCACCCATGCATACCATAGACGGGAGGTCGGACTATGGTTTAAACATCCAACCAGCTCCAGAGAGCAGGAGACAGCAGCCACGCTCCCCAATGCCAGCCTTTGCCAGCAAGTTGCCGCGTGATCCTTTTGCTGGAAATGTTAAACCTTTTTGGCCTATGGGCAACCAGCAGCTCATTCCCGGTGGTCTTGTTGGTGTGATAGCAAGCGAGGAACGTGCAAAGGCCAGACGTCGAGTTCCCCCAAGCCATGGCTTCCAACCACTCCGAGATACCAATAATGCTTTCAACTGGGGATCATCGTCGCGTCAGCCACCTTCAATGCCGGGTACATATGGCATGCCAATGGCCCAGCCGCTAATGCCATCATATTCTCGACCACAAACGCCAGTTGCAGCGCCACAACCTCCTCCTGCTCCTGTCAATCACCAAATATTCAACTTTTTGAAAGCCCAGACTGAGTTTTTACGAAATATGGCTACCATCAATCAACAAAGAAGTGGTCAGCCATGGGACAACTTTTCGTCACAGCAGTCAGTGATGAACGGGGGGGTTCCTAGTGGGATGCCGGGTCGAGCCCCCTCGAACTATGCCCCTTCCAACTACGCACCATCTAACTACGCACCATCTAACTACGCACCATCTAACTACGCATCTTCAAATTATGCGAAATCAACATATGCTCGCTCGAACTATGCCAAGTCTATTCATCAACGTGATGAGAGATATGCCGCCTCGGTTACACCGTCTGAACGCAATACCGTTGGCATGCCAAGTCGGTACAGGCCCGTTTCCAAAACGGCGCGACCAGTACACGCGGAGAGAGGGGGCCAAGCTGTCGCAAGAGTCTCTACTAGCAGTGACTGGAATCACAACCGAAACATGAGGATGGACCCACGAGCTATTCTTGAAGCAGACACTACAGACAGCGACGATGATGAAGCATTCTGGAGAGCCAGGAAAGCGAAGCGAGACAGGAGAAGAGCCATGTGCTTTCAAGACAACGATTTGGGAATCAGGGCAGAGTGGATCAGATAGACTTCTGAGTCGGTAATATTAAGATGGACGACTCAGCGGAGGATTAATTAATAATACCGGAAATGCCAATACAGATGCATCACACACGACTATCCAGTTATTTTTCATAGACTTTACCTTAGACAGTAATTATCACACAATAACAAAGCATATTATCCCAGTCAGAAACTGAAAAAGGACCTCACTTGCTCTATTTAGCCACTTTAAGTAGTCTCAGTTAAGGAAACCTGATGTAAGCATTGTTTGGTCGTATATGTCGCGAAATAAAGGAAGAATTAAATTATCATAAATCATTCAACAGGAGCTTTTCTCCTCTTGCTAGATGCTGACAACGTGTTGCCTCCCACTCGCCGTTCAGCAAGAACAACTAATAAAGTATATAACATGAAATAGAATTTTCTCATATAGCTTATCTATCCAACATTCACTAGCTTATTCTCAGCGTTCCGCTGTCCTGATGTCGACTTGTGAATCTTTGCTGGGGCTTCTTGACGAAACAGAAGAGCTCACAGTTTGCTGTGGTAGGCCTGGGGGGTAGATCTGAGCTGCCAGTTCCGATGATGACTTGGAAACAGGGCGAGAATGACCAGTTGGGTCACCACGGGCGGTGGCAGCCAGAGCCTCGAGCTGCGTCATTGTGTCAAGCTGGGTGGAAGACTTGGACTTCATGAAGGATGCTCGATCATCAGCCATGAACTGGTATCGCGCATCTGGATTCTTTCGCCAAAACACCAACGCACTCGATATGATGATCATAAGGAGGAGGATAAGAGAGAATGCGGCATTGACGACAAAGAGGACAAGCCCGGTGACCGAAGGGCCCATTCTGGGCATACCCAAAACGTTGGTAAAAATGAAGAGGCAGATGGCGTTGAGGAAGTTGAGCACGAAGATGGCAATGTTAAACGAGTTCACGCTCTTGTCCATGAAGGGACGCATGACACTTGTGGCGATCAAAGCAGCCACCTCGATGATGATGAGGGCAACCGCTTGAACTGCGCCGTTCTTTTGGCTCAGGGCGATAAACATGCTCTTGACAAGGATATAGGCAAGCTGGGGCACGACAAAGTAGTAGCCAGTTGCTCGGTATGGGATATACAAGAAACCCCACTTGTTCAAAATGCGCGAGTCTGAGTACAGAGTGACGACTGGGTTGCTGTGTCTGGCAAAGGAGACAATCTTGAATGCTGCCAATGCGAGGGTGATTGTGACGGCAAGGAAGAAGAAGACAGCCAGGACTACCAAGGCAGCCGAGTCAACTTGAGTGAATTCCCAGAGAGAAAGAATAGCGATGGGAGCAAAGCCCATGAGGGTAAGCCGAAGAAGGATGCCTTTGAGGAGTGTGCGCCACTCTGTTCGGAATTCGAGGAAGCGTTCTTGCTTGATCCATGCTTGTTTTGCGCACAGATCGAGAATGACCTTGGCGATGAGGACGAGGAGGCAAGCAAAGATGATGAAGATGATGAAAAAGGTGAGCGCAGTGAGGAAAAGATTTGTTGACTCGATTCGGGAACGGAAGGCCACACGCTGAATGCCATAGACCAGGAATGAGCCATTCTCCAGCTCAATGTTGGACCGTTTGGACATGGCAAAGCCACGACGGACCAGAGCTGTAGCACCAGGGATATACTCGATAGATCGCTTGGCAACTTGTACCGAAGAAGTGGCAAGATGATCAAAGATGCGAGCGGGTGTGCCGCCTGTAGCGCGTTGATACCAGGTGAAGACTTCTTGCATCCAATGAAGGCGGATGATGCCCATGGACCATTGGAAGTTCTGTGTCCATGCATCAACAATGGGAGGCATGGTAATTCCTGTAAGACCAATAATGGCTTGGGCTTGGAAGTATGTGAATAGAGCCAGGGTATTGGCAGCAAGATGAGAGGATGCATTGCCGTAGCCTGCCAGCGAGATCAGAGCTGAGGAAACAAGTCCTATTCCGATGATAATGGCGGTAACCCATTTGACTGACAGGTGCTCAACAGACTTGCCAGTGGAAAAGTCTGCCTCGACACATGCGACGCTCTCTCCAGTGGATGTCATGTTGACATATGCACGCACAGTAGCATCCAAGTCCGGGATGCCGTATGCGATGTTGGGGACTTGGTCTAATGCATCGCCAAGCGGGACGTTGAACTTGATGTCGATATCACCCGGGGTCATGGGGCAAAGACTGGGAAGCTCAAGGCTACCAGAGCAAGGGTCGACGACCTGACGGATGAACTGGTATCCATAGACATTGAGGGCGACATCGAAGAGAACTTTGCCCTGGACCGAGGCAACAGCGTTGACGTTGATGGTGGCAATCGAGTTGTTTGGCGTGACTACAACATGGAAAAGACTAGCAGTCAACAAAGAGCCCTGTTGACAACTGTTGAGGGACTTGGACTCGAGGATCCTGTCGGCTGTAGCGAAGGACGAAAGCTGGGCGAGCCATGAGAAGAAGATGAGGGATGCCGTGAATAGCTTCATGGCTGCGGATGCCGGGATGGATTGAATTGGCTACAGCTCAAGAGAAGGTTTACTTTGAAGACAGACAGTATCGCTTCTACTGTGAGCTTATGCTCAAGATGTTTGATGAGATGCGACAGCGACAGAGTTAACAGGCGAGCATTGTTGACGACCCAGTGAACGAGGGATGGAAACAGGGGTGGGCCAGTCAGAAGTGAACGCGATGGAATGGATGGATGCTTTCGGCTGACGCGATAGAAGACAACCGACTCAAGCTGTAGTCAAGTCCGGAGCAATGAAACGAGAGTGATGGACAATTTTATCAACCTTGAGAGCGACCGACTGATGAGCGTTAAGCTTGACAAAGTCGAGAATGGGCTGCTTTGTCTGGTGCAGGTTTGATATGGAGAAAAACCCTCGGAACCTGGAAAGGCAGGAAATTGGAGGATAAGCTCAAAGCTACAGCAAAGAGGCGAAGCACAAGGATCAGATGTGGGACCAGGCCAATCAGACCATCAGGAAGAGTTTGTCATTGCACAAGGCTTGCATTCAAAGGCCGGGATACGAGATTGCAGACCAGGTACGTACTGTCGATGGAATGTCACACCACGGCAGCCTCGGCGACCCTATTTTTATTTTTACTTTTATTTTTATTTTTATTCTTAAAGCTTTATTCTGTAGATTACTGATTAAACTCTAATGCCTCGACAAACTGGACTTGTTTATGCCGTTCTGAACTTGTCAGGTTCATGAGTGAGCTATTTCACCAGATTGTCCAATATTTGATCCCTTGTCCATGTCTCTCTCTCTTCCTCGTGTCACGTCATAGAGACGTTATCACCTCGTGATCTTCTGCTTATCAGCGGGGTTCTTCGGAATCGCCGACTACCCTGTATCATCCCAAAGAAAAGTGCTTGATTGTGTGACATCTGATGCCATTGATTGCATCTAAGCAGTCTTTCTTCCAAACACTAGGTAGGATAGACATCAGATCACCTAAATTTTAGACTTGAACCATTTATTAAAATCTACGTGCAGCCCATGTTCAGGTCTCGGCCGTTAACCGCATCAAGACCTTATTGAACCGCTTCTCCGCACCATTGACACTTCCTCACTACTAACTCCAACATAGATTAAGACGAAAGAGAAAGGCGACAATGAATGAACAAACTTGAATAACCTTGAACAAAAATATATTATGCAGCAAACTCGCTGTTACTATGTCGCATATATCTAGACCAGCTCCAGTGTACCGTTATAATTTCTGATGCGCTCGTCAAGGACGATAGAGCTCAGAACCCAATCACCATCGCGAGACAGCTCACCCTCTAGCCTCTGACCTCCATCAACAAGACGCACATGTCGCGCCGAGTTTCCGAATCCACCACCACCTTGGCTGCCACCGCCAGGGATCGAGAGGGTCTGTCCTGGGTAGATCAGGTCAGGGTTGGTGATGTTGTTGTGTCGGGCAATCTCATCGAATGAAGTGTTGAATCGGGCAGCAATGCCTCGGAGAGTGTCTCCTTGCTGGACTGTAACCTGAGAAGAGCCACCGTGATGGCCTCCAGCTGACCAACGGAAGCTTCCTCGGTCGTTCTCCAGTAGCTTGTTGAGGGAGATGGATGTGTGCTGGTAGTCGCCATTCTCACGCTTGCAGGAAGCGTGCAGGACATATTCACCATGGGTATCGAGTCTGATATCCCGAGACGAGGCGGTGAAGTTGCCGGCGTAGTGCCCGTCGCGGCGTCGGTTGGAGCCACGAGAAGAGCTGCGGCTGCGGCTTCGGCTTCGGCGACGGGAGGAGCTTCGACGACGGTGATGAGAACTGTAACGGTCGTCATCTCGTCTGTGCTTGTCCTCCTCCTCCCTTCGCTTCTTTTCCTCCTTTCTCCTCTTCTCTTCCTCTTCCCTCCTCTTTTCTTCCTCCTTCTTCTCGTCCCTACCATCCTTCCAGTCTTCGGCGGCATCCTGTAGCTTATGGCCACTGATGGCTCCTGCAAGAGCACCGATGATGGTGCTTGACTTGCTGTGTCCGGTAACTCCACCAATCTTGTGACCACCGAAAGCACCGGCTGCACCACCGGCTGCAGCTCCCAGGAAGCCACGCTCGCCATCTTGGCCATCACCTTCGTTGAACTGGTCACGAGGGCCTGAGCCGTAAGGAGGACCCTGCTGATATTGGCCAGGTCCAGAACCAGATGGCGGGTATTGGTGTTGCTGGCTCTGCTGGGACTCGGAGTAATAGGACTGTGCCTCTCCTTGGCCTTGCTGGTATCCTGGTGGGGGGCCACCTTGTTGATAGCCACCTTGCTGTTGGCCATACTGCTGGTGGTTTTGCTGATATCCTCCTTGCTGGTAGCCACCCTGCTCATTACGGCGTTCATCGCCGCCCTGAGGGAAGGGAGCCTGCTGCTGGAATTCGGTGTTGTGGCCGTAGCGAGTCATTGTGTGTGTGTTTGTTGGAAGTGTTCAGAGATAGAGGTACAGGGCCACGGATGATGACTTGGGCTTTGGCCAATTTATGTATGCACAATTGCCGCGGTGAGAGCCAAGTCGCCCGTCGCAGCCACAATTGATGTCTCCAATGACATACGACATGAGTCCAATCGGAGACGCCAACGTTGTTTAGGGTGGGTTACCATCCGCACAGCCTCATGTTACTGAGTGATGCCACGTATTTGCTTGCGAAGCTTTGAGCAACACTTGGCCCTTTGCTTGGTGGTTACTACTGTCTTGGCGTTTTGACCTGCCACTGCCTGTGGCAAGTATGCAGGGGTCCCTGTTATTTTTGGAACAGACCCTTCATCGAGGCTTGCAAATGTTACAACTCACAATCACTCAGATGCCCTCATATCGAATGACTGAATGACCCAGCCCTCACAGGCTGCAAATCGTTCTGCATGAAGCCGCTACAACAAACACAGCGCTTACTTGTTGGTGTTGACTCTCTCTTGGCCAAGTGCCAAGTGTTAGTGCGGTTAGTTCGGCAGCCCGCCGAGACGCGTACACCGCAGCTTTTAGGCTGATTCTTGGTGGAGTTCAGATTGATAATAGCTGTCGCAGCACGAATAGCTTCTTCTCAAGTACCGTTAGCTGTTTGATTAGCATCAACGCCAGACATCAGTGCGACGCCATGTGACACTATCACCGCTATCCGATGCTTCACCGTCTTGTATGGGAAACCCTTCTCCAGTGTCCTCTGACAATGGCGAAACCTTCCACCAGCCACATGGGAAAAAACACTGTCTCCATTTCGTCAAGCGCGATCGCCGGGAGACAGCTATCAAGAATATCCTAACGGCGATCGCTCGGTAGATCACAGTGATACTGTATGACACAAAGAATACAATGTCGACCAAAAAGACCGTCGGTGTCTTTAGACGACCCGCTAGGCATGCCTACATTTCTTTGGTCATAGTATTGTGCCAAGACGATTGAAGACTTGTGATTGAAGTGTCAATGAACTTTGAAAGGGTATGTATTAGAATGTCATGGTTCTAAACAGGCATAATTCCTCCCATCATCCTCTTTCCAAACCAGAATACCGTGAAGACAAAGCTACAGAGGCAAGACACTATGGCAAGTAGCCACGCACTTTCTATTGTGTAGTCGGAATGCCAGTGTTTTGTAGTCGCGCCGACTATGTCATCTGCATTCAGCAGGTCCACGCCGTCTTCCATAAGTATCCTCCAGGCATAGTTCCTCTGTGACGTTGGCCATGCTGGCAACTCCCAGTACCTTGACTTCAAATTGAGATCTTTCGCAAGTTGAACATGTTTTCTGAGCTTGGCCCTTTGCCCCTGGCTCAAGTATGGCATGACGATCCCAAGGGCTCTCCATATAGACACGGAAGCTGTGTAGAACTCGTTTTCTCGCACCTCGGGACACAAGTTGTCGACCGTCCGGCAAAACCCATATTGAGAAAGTAGATCCAGGGATGCATCGAGAAATACATCATGGTATTTCTCCCATTTGGACAAGTCTGTACCGATGTTGACGGCTCGTTGGCTGACAATACTACCCGTACCCACGACAGTTATTGGTCTGGAATTGAATGTTTGGTTCGTGGGTGTTGAAGGGAGCTTTTCGTGAAACGACAGATAGCCCTTTGCTCGTAGAGGTTCCAGGTGCTTCAACAAGACTGGCCATGTTTTTACAGGGTCGTCTTTGACATCGATGAATAGGACCAGCGTCTTGTTTGGGTCTGTTGCAAAGACACCGGCAGGACTGTTTGTTTCCATCAGGTTGTTGGCGTGGGGTTTGGAGTTGATCGCATCCAAAATCTGTAGCAAAGGCTTGGTGTATAGTGACTCGAGTGTTATCTCCGCTCTGCGATTCCACCAGTTATGACCGACCAATAGATCTCTGCCGTTGCTGCTCAACCAGATGTCTGCCTCTATGCTAGCACAGCCAACAGATAAAGCCGAGAACAGAGGTCTGGGTCTCAGGTAGTCGTTGTGAGAATGCACCATGACAGGTGAAACCTGGGGTGACAGATCCTCGACCCATCGCTTCGCACTCTCTGTTGCGTCACCATAATTCTCGACGGGATCTGCCAAGGCCAAGCCTGAAGCCTCAAAGTTGTAGATGGCGTATCGCTCGATGACGAAGACAAACAGGATGAAAGTGCCGCTGCGAGGGGGTTAGCATTTGACTCGATATCCCAGCAGCTAAGTACTAACAAGATTAGAATTGCTCCGAGACTAACCACAGCCCATGGTTTGACCCATTTTGTACAGAATCGCCAGGCCCGGGATTCTTTGATACCGATAGTGCAAACGGTGTATGACTGCGCGTTGTCTGTATTTGCTTGACGAAGCGGCCGATATTCGATATCATCTTTATCTGTTGGGCTACATAAGTAGCCGGTGAGATTCATTGTTTGTTGCAGTCCGACGACAGAGAGGTACAAGCGACAAGGACGCAAAGTAGAGAAAAGTCAAGATGCATTCTCGGGTATAAGAGATACGAAAATTACAGTCAAGTGCCGACATGATCATGCGGAGAAGTTCCATGCCTTAACGTTAGTTGGCAGTCGGTCGTATTACAGCGACTCTAAACCGCACGTGGTTCCACCATGAAACTATCCGTCAACCAATCCAAACAAGAAGCTGAACCACGAACTTTAATCACCAATACTAAATGAGACCTTTTCTATAAAGTATTGGTGATATGCGATAGTGAAGTATAGATTGTTCCGAGAGCTAAAATTCATGAGTTCAGTACACGTGTCTCAATCAACAGGCGCAACGCATTGTAGACTTCCATCCTACAACGAGTCATTAGAGAGAAGACGGCAGCAAGAATTCCATTCAAAGCCTAGCGTGTAGAAATTGAGCTTTTAACCCCTCATCTTATCTTGATGGTCCAACATCGGGGAGAGTTCGAGATAAAGTCGTATCCGCTACTCTCTGTTGGTCATGGCTGTCGCTTATTGTAACCACCAGCTCAACTGACCAATATATACCGTCTTTCCCGTTGTTTTCAGCACATACGACCATACCTACCAGAAAATACGGGATCCCGTCCGCTCTCCCATAGTCAAGCTGGTAAGGGGCGGATTAGTAGTTGGGTCGGTGACGACCAGCGAATCCCCGCTGTTGTATGTTTTGCCAGAACCTCTTTTTTGCCAGAACCTCTTTTTTGCCTCTTTGGCCTGACTCAAAGCGCCTGGATACTTTTGGATCATGCCTTGGTGCTTCTGATTTCTTGTTTCTATTATTGCCTTCTGTTCATAGCTAGACAATAGTATGTCTTGGTTTGGCGAAGGGGAAGAACAAGAGCTGTGATTAATGACACCCAGCAGACATAACACATATTGATCTATTTTCGTCTTCAAAACACTTGCTCTTCATCTTGGAAATTCATAATTGGAATACAAATTGAAATCATGTGACGCCAGGCAGCAACTGCGCGGAGTGATATAAAATGATGTCAGTTTTGTCTTTCAACAATGTTGAGTTTCATAAAGACAAATCACAATCACAAATACACATATTGCATTCCGAATCAAAATGCCGTCGTACAGCAGCAACGAATTTGACGCAGACTGGCGCTATTCTATTGTACAAGATTTCGCCACCTCCAATGATCAGCCTTACCCATACGCTGATAATGGCCACTTGCAGTGGGGAAATGAAGTTAAAAAGCTTACCTTTAACGGAACAGCGCATCTTGCTTGTGTAAGTAGTGATGGGAAGAGACTAGCTCTAGGGATTAAGCACGACATTCACATCGTTGACACCGACACCTGGGAGACTATTGTAGTCCTCAAGGGACATACCTCGCAGGTCAATGCCATCGCTTTCAGACCGGACGATGCCAACTTACTGGTATCAGGTGAAACCCAAGAGCGTTCCGACAACGGGCTGGCATCTCCACCAATAATCATTTTCTGGAACATAGAACAAGAATGCACAAAACGCCCCCACACAGATGACCCATATGGGGATGCTGTTCACGCTGCCGCAACAGCTGCCGCTGAAGGTCTAACCAAGATTGGAATCAGCCTGGATCAAGGCGAGATCCAAGAACTGAAGACCGGGTTCCAACCCGTTATAAATCGTGTCATCGCCAGGAACACGGCGGCAGGTCATGTCACTCTTGATGGTCGGCTACAAAAGCACTTCCAGTCTAGGACTTTCAGCCCTTCTGGCAGATGGATGGTGTACCTGCCCGGAAAGTCACCTCAAGCAAACGGGGATGTCCCGTGGCATATTCGGATTGTGTCCACCAACACTCTTGACGAGAGATTCACTCTTAAAGGTCATACCGACGCAATCATGTGGATGGGTTGGAGCCCTGATGAGACATTATTCGCTTCTATCTCATGGGACTGCTCTATTCGTATATGGGATGCTGTCACAGGCGACCAAAAGCACTGTTTCGAGACTGAAACTCAGAACTGGACAGGCAACTTTTCTCCCGATATGAACTATTTCGTGGTAACGGACGGGAAAGGCAACGTGAGAGTCTTTTCTTTGCCCTCGGGTGGAGTTCACTGGATGTATGAAGGACAACAAAGCAACGGTTGGAGACGAACTGTCAGCTGGCACCCAAACAGCCAGTTGCTTGCCGTAGGTGGAGAGAGATTGGGCGAGCTTCTTTTACTCGACGTGGTGGAGAAAAGACTGCTGCAGAAAAGAGTTCTATCAACAGATGCCTGCACAAGAGACGAGGAACATCGCAAAATGATGCCGCGGTTTCTGGGGGTGACAAAAGTGCAGTTCGTCGACAATGGGAACAAACTGGCAATTTGTACCTACGGTGATGGAAGCATTGAACTTTATGATATCCAACAAGAGGTCAAATGGAGGTTTCCCAGGGGTGGTACAGATGACGGACCAGAAGCGCGTGAATGGAGAGATGACAAAGGCAAGGTCACAAGTAAAAGAGGTCATGGCATGCTGGTATGGGAGGATCGTTCGAAAGGTGTACTGAGAATGACCAGTCTTGATTTTGATGGTGTTCGCGTTTGGGAAGTGCCGCTGACTCTTTGAGACACGGCTTCTCGGGCTGATATTGATATGATTGTCACTTTGGATTATTGCTTGTTGTCTGTCACTCTCGGTATTTTGTGCACGACGAGTGTTCTTATAGCTCGTTTATTTATAAAACTCGTTTCATCTTTTTCAATAACTCTTCCAAGCCCAATTCACTATTTTGAGAATTAATGACCATATTCAATTTGGAACGAAAAGGTGAAAGATGTTGCTAACAGTTTACGAGTCAGAGAATCTAACAGAGACAGCTAATTTGAGTCAGGTGTCCATACTCTGCATAGTCAGCACTGAGAACAGTAGACCACTCGTTTTTGGCGCATTTATGGGGCTCGTCACGCTCTTCCTCGCGCGGTGATGAGCGAAGGGCGAGACGGTGGAGCAGATCACTGGCATGTTGATTGGCTCAACTGGAGACGAGAGAAGAACGAGCATTCAAGTTGGCGATGAGGATGAGCAACACAAGAGGCAAAGAGATCATTCAACTGGAAACACATTCGATATAAATAAATGAGGCCAAGACCTCGATGAATTGAGAATCATCTTGAGAATAACAGCTCATAAATACATACGCTTAGACATCTATTCCTACTCCAATACCCTCACACTCACACACTCACACACACCATACACTCACCCAAGATGACCACACATACAATCCGCAAAGTTGTCTACTCTGCCTTTGGTGGCCCTTCCAACGTCAGTGTTATCACAGCTCAAATATCTCCTCCCGCCAAGTACGAAGTCCAATGCGATGTCATTTACTCTGGCTTTTCCGGTGCCGATATCCAGATGCGGATTGGCACATACCCCATGCAAAGAGATGCACCACTGACACCCGGCTACTGCTTTGTTGGTCGTGTCAGCGCCAATGGCCCCAAATCCACCAAATTCTACCCCGGCCAACTCGTTGGGGCACTCACCATGTACGATGCCGAAGCCCAAAAGATCAATGTCGCTGAAAAGTACTTGATCTCTATTCCTGAACATGTTGAGATGCGTCAAGCCCTCGGTGTCATTCTCGACTGGAACACCGCTTACTGTCTGGTCCATCGCGCCACTGATCTGGTCAGGAAGGGTCAGCGCGTCTTCATCCACTCCATCAGCGGGGCTGTCGGTTATGCCACCATGACCCTGTGCTTACTTGAGGGCGCTGAAGTTTATGGCACAGCGTCAGAGCGCAACCACGCGTCGCTGCGAGAGCTTGGAGTGACACCATTTACGTATGCAGATAAGAACTGGAAGGACGAAATGAAGCAGCGCGGTGGTGCACACGTTGTCTACGACCCGATAGGCTTTGAGCATTACAATGATTCCTGGGACATTCTCATTAGGAATGAGCCCAGCCGACTCGTCGGGTTTGGCGGCAACATGAACATTATCCAGGGCGACGACGCCAAACCACGGTCGCAGTTCTCATCGCAAGTTAAGCTATTGGCCAAAAATGGCTGTCTCGTCACCAGAAGAAGCACTTCATTCTACTATATTGACCGTGACCGCTCGACATACATGGAGGATCTGCATTCGGTCATGTCTATGCTTGTTGCTGGCAAATTCCAGGTGCCAGTTAAAAAGACGTGGGACTTGGAGAACGTTAGGGAAGCTCACGAGACTTGGGGTAAAGTTCCTGGAGTTGGGTCCTGTTTTGTCCGCGTAGACCCCAACGCTGCTCTCTAAGGGAGGCGACGACGATTGATTGGCAGATTGGTTAGAAGTGCGTACCTTTAGATTACTTTAATTCCAGAACATGTTCCTTTTCTTACCCTACAGTAGCCCATGGAAGTGAATACATGCTTGAGCAAGAGGCATTGTGTGGTGTGCAATAGAAGTCTCGTGTATTACGGCTATGAAATAATTGATTCCGTAAGTCCCCTGCGCTGGAATTGACCTCGGAGCAATTCTTCACAGAATAACTGTCGGTAATCTGTTCTGTTGACAGAATCTCAGCATTCCAAAGCTTGAACCACACGAAAAGTCACATGTCTCTTTAAGTCGGACTGATATTACTCCGACTGTCCGTGACGAATCAGGCCTAGCGTTCATGTCGTGTACGCGTTTGCCGCGACGCGACTCACACGCCTACTCTAAAGCTAACAATGGCGCCATATTAAACGGCTGGGTGTCTGGTGTTTGGATGACGGCAAAAGAACAATAACCAAGGCCGGCGTGAACACTGAATCTCCTATTCCGGATGCTATGAATTGGCTACCTGAAGTGTCATCCGTTCAGCGCCGTTCAACCAGTCAACATGCTACTAAGCATCCTGTGCTACTCATAAATGAGTTTGTGTATGATCACTCGAGCTGAAAGGACGTCACTGGGCAGTGACTATGATTAAGACATATCAGACAGAGAAAGAACCAGGACCGAACTGTCGCTAAAATGTCGCACTGAGTAGCACCAAGATGTGGCAATGGAGAGACAGTAACAGCAAGTGGTCGGACAAAGAGTTGAGCTCTGAAAAACCACGTTCACGTCTCGATGGAAATACACTTGCAATTGAAAAATAGAAAATAGTATCAGCTTTTGAAGTATAACCTATACGAGCACTGGATAACTACGGCGAGTGCAGACCTCACATAGCTGAACAAGGGCAGAAAGTCAGAACATCAGAATGGATAGAGATTCACAAACCAAGAGGATGAGTTCCTATAAAGTATCCCATCTCATCCCCCGATCCCAATCTCCACTCCTTTAACTATCTCAGCATTCACCTGTGAGCTACTAAGTAATATACACGGCACTCTCTTTTTACCAACAACCTACTAACCCCTCCAAAAACCGGAAACCCTGCAACTTCTACACAATGTGTGAAATGGTTGTTTCTGTTTTCAACTGTATTAATTGCGGCAGTACTACGGCACCTGAGAGTCTACACCATCCTATGTGGCAGAACTGCTGCGCAAGACTGGTCTTTTACTTCCAGCATTACTACGGATACTGCCCCTCTTGCTCTTGGCGCAGCGAAGAACTCTATCCTCTCAGTATCTGTTATTGATCATCAGCAACACTAGCCTGCAGAATATTGATGCCCGGTAAGGGATGGTAGATAAGACAGATATCTGACAGAAGGCATACGGTCAAGCATTCTATCAGGCTGTTAGGTATACTAATAAAACGATATTGGCACAAATCAGGACTTCTAGAGAATGCTGTAACCGTGAAGTGGCTGGGCACATGAGAACTACAGAAATAAAGAGGATCGGAGGTCAAAAAGATAAGTTACAACCGGAATCTATTCTAGATAGTCATGCCACGTCAAGGGATCGAACCTTGGACCTTGTCATTACTAGTGACACGCTCTACCACTGAGCCAACGCGGCGTATCCTGATTGGTTGGAAGCGCAAGACACTATCGTGCTACTCGGAGTTCGTCAAGTATCTGAGCACACCGAATCCTCTTCACGAGAGGCTTGGCTGACTGAGATGGGGTATAGGCTGAGAATAGAAGCCTGACCTATGATCTGGCCGCTACCAATACATGAATGTTGAAATGTAAACGAATAGCAACATCAAATTCTAAGGGGTCCTCTTGTGCCTAGTCATTATATATCAATAGGAAACAGGGGCTTAAATTAATATATTATTTGTATGCAAAGAAACCGAGTTTGACACCCGTCAACTATCTCCTTGGTCATCAGCTTGGTAGCCAGGAGGCTGGTTGTGCCATATCAAAGGGGCACCGAGAGCAGTACGATATGTTGGTAATCTACTGAGCTCCGGAAACTCGTCCGAGTCGGTGGTAGCAGCTTCGGATGAACTCCGCGAAGAGGAGCCAATTTGGCCATGCTGCTCGT
Organism: Fusarium graminearum PH-1; assembly: GCF_000240135.3. Taxonomy (NCBI): domain Eukaryota; kingdom Fungi; phylum Ascomycota; class Sordariomycetes; order Hypocreales; family Nectriaceae; genus Fusarium; species Fusarium graminearum. The sequence goes on along the minus strand of NC_026475.1, from coordinate 6,598,398 downwards.
CGCTAGCACCGTTTGGGGAGAGTCTGGCCGTTGTTTGAGTGCCGCCCGCTTCTGAGGACACTGGGAGGATACTGCCTCCAGTTGTCTGCCAATCTTGGAGTGTACCGCAAAGCTGATCAAGGACATGCTGGCCATACAAAGGTGGACTAACCGTCGCGGCTGTTTGGGCTAGTGTGCCGGTAGAACGGTCAACCACATTGCCCTGTTCGTTGAGAGAAACGAATGGTGACATGCAGATGCTTATAGGGATCCCCATATCAAGCTTAAGAGTTAACCTTTTGTCAAGAGCGGTATGTTGGAAGAGAAACACTTACATGCGAGACATGCCCGTCCTGGTTGCCAATAGGAATGTGTATCTTGAGTTTGTGGTAAATCTTGATTCCTTGAGCATCAATATCCTGGCAACATTCGGCCAGAGCTTTGGGCAAATCTAATGTTTGTTTGATGACCCAACCTTCTTGGTTCGTTTCTTCAATGACGTCTTGCCAGTGCTGTTCTCTGGAGACTTCGAAATTCCAGTGGGAAACCTCGCGCTGGCTCTTGTGTCCTCGCGTGTAGATGTAGTGCCTGCTGTGCATGCTGAACTCGTGAAATTCCACCAACTTAACTCGTATTCGGTCCAGTTCGACGCCTTTGACTAAGGGAGTAATCCGTATTTCCAAAACCACAGAGCTGCCGAATGCGACAGCTTTACTTGGTATAGACACCGAATAGTCTACCTTGTTGGTCCATGTCTGCTCAACACTCACATTGTGCATGAACTCGAGGGCGGTCGGGGCCAATGTGCGGATAATTCTAAGCTTCTTGCAGCAGGAAGTATGCCGAACGAGCTTTCCCCTATTGATAGTGGCTCTGAGTGCATAAGTGATGGACACATCCGAGAGACCATCAAGACTCTCTGAAGTATCGCCTGGCATCAAAAATTCAAACGGCCATTCGTAGTTACCAGCAGGCAAGGTGAGACTTTTACCGCTGGCTCCTATTAGTGGAGGCCACTTGTGCTTGAAAATGCTGGTGTTATGTGCCACACCAGGATCCGCTAACCACCTTGTCGCTCTATCAGCATAGAACTACGTCGCCGTCTAGGGAGATCTAGTTTTCCATCTTTTGGACTTACCCATGTCGGACAGTTCCATCTAATCGTATTTTGATCTCTTCAATCTTGATTGGAGACCGCAAGCAAAGCACTACAACCCCTCGTAGAAATTGGTCGGAAGATTCGTACTGATTGCCCCAGAACACAATCAAGTCTTGTTCCAGTCTACTATGTATATTAGCAATTCAAGCGCCACAAGAAATGTCGGTGAGGAAACAGAACCGAATATCGAACAGGGCATATGATGTTGACATTGTGCTGCTGGCAGAATGAGTTCAGCGTCGGGCATCAGAACTTTGATTACTGGAAACATGATCCCGCGAATGTCAGCGTTACGGGAAAGATTAGCTATGGGACCATCTATAACTAAAGAATTAACGAGAATTAATGATACGACATGACTATCTATGATAAGAACATGTGGCTCATAAATGCAGATTTTGCTAGCAAGGTCTAGAAGGTGTGTACAGCTCAGGACCTCGGCTCATGCATGGGTGGAAAGATTTACCCGGCCCTAGTCATGACCTGATGCCAGAAAACACCGTAGTTGGACTTTCGGAATAGCCGGCAGGAGGCGTGGCACATGAACCGGGAATGGTCTCGTGAATAAGCATAGCAGGACTGTCGGCCTTATCACCGATCACTTTTGCATGTGATCAACCGACATGTAATTTCGCCAATATCACACAACAATGGTAAATTACATTTAATTACAATACAAAGAAAAAGCCCCGAGCTTGCTAACGATACTGGATATCTTTCAGTATGCTATGTCCTCATGCAGTAGTCGCAAAAACTGCTGGTTACTGTGGAACCAGTCACCTATATTAAACATTGTGTCTTGTTCACTAGGGAGACTCATAACCTCAAGACTCGTGTCGTTCAGGGTATCTGCGACAGGCTCGACCATGACCGAATCAATGGAAGTTGATAGTATCGAGTTATCGTATTGCGGTGTTGGACCTAACTGAACAGTGAGACGAGCAGCCTGACTAAGAAGCTCGTACAGACGATGCGGGTGGGTCATTGCCGCATGGCCAACAGTACCAGATTTGAATGATGCAGCGAATCGATCAAGACGGTCAAGATCATCTGTGTTTGAGTGACGTACAGCATGCTCAAAAACGATGCTGAATGGGAAGAAAGGTGTATGGAGAACAGCCCTTAGGAAGAGGGTTAGTTGTGACAGCTCTTGGGTACTTTCTGCCTTGACTTACCAGCTGATATATCTCTTCATCAACAGAGGATTTTTGCATCCATCAACAAGCTTCATGCATTGCCCGTGCAAGTCCAAGGTATTGCGTGCTACAGTGACACAGTTGTCGATAGCATCTGTGCCTGTAGGAGTAGGTATTGCTCTGAGAACCATGGACATCATCGATGACTGACAGACTAGGTCACAATGTAAGTAGATCACTCTCGCAGGATTCTCCTCCACAGTTGAGCTTTGGCACAACGCTGCCTAGAAGATGTTCGTTAGATAGGTCAAATTGTCAGATGAGGTATTCTTACCGCAATGTCCGCCTGAGTCTCGTCTATGATCGACTGGATTTCTTGTGCGAGGACACCGGCAGCCTCTTCACGTGCATCGTTCGTATAAGTGAGGCCTTCTGGGCTATACAGGTGACTGTAGATTCTCCCTTGTATCCGTCCGAATCGGATTGCTCTGTGATGACTCGGCTCAATGACCAAAGTAATGTCAGAATCTCTGATGCCAGAGTAACGGCCCAACCGCAAAGACAGGCCATTCTCATAGCTGTACACAGCCCAAAATAGCTGAGTCTGTATCTCTTGATCACCACCCGAGTATCTATCAAGTCGATGGTAACCCAATGTCTGACACAGCGTCATAGCGTTCGAGATCAAAGTCCAAGCATGCGACACTCTACCCTCTTCAACCATATGTAACGACTTTCATGTGTCAGCTTCGCTCTAGAATCACGTATGACAAGGGCTTACCCCAAGAGTCAATGCAGCGACAAGTTCCATAGAGGCTGGTAACAGCAGTGGGAGCCTGAGAAGTGCACTGCCAAGGCTCGATCGGTGAAACTGACAGTAGTCTCTATGCTTTGAATCTCCGTGAATAACAGCATACTCAGCAAAGACATATGCAAGGAAGCTATTCGCAATAATCACTTCTGCACAAGTGGGTTCGCCAACGCCAAAATACACCTTGGTACAAGTTTCCTGGAAAGTTACCAAGGGAAGAAACCTACAGATCCAAGAGATTCGAAAATCTGTGGCATGTGCTATGGGATGATCAGTACTAATCAGTAGAGGGTATCGGTTACGTACCCTTCGCCCAGCGTAAAATCTCCAGAATAGCTTCCAAGGGAGGCGCTGAACCATTTTCTGCCCGATTGCCAGCTGTATGCCCCGGAAAAGCAGAACTTCGTGATGGATGAGGATTCTCCAAGACATTGACGAGACCTTGGAGCGAGGAGACAGTGCCCTTCCACTCAGGATTTGTATAACCCTCGGTGCTTCGTTGAACGATGGATTTAATAAAATTGATGACATGTGACGAATGGTCCCATTGCGGAGGTGGAGAATTCTGAGATACGTCTTGGTCCTTCAATGACCCTTCCCCTACTTCTCGATTCTGTAGACTCGGCGTGGTATGATGCTGTGCTGATGAACGTGTTGGTGTGATCCGGCCCAAATCAAGCCCTGCCAACAGCGACTTGATGTCACTGACGCCGCGAGAGATATCATCGATCTTTTGTTCACTGTTTCAAAAGTGTTAATAAAATGTGTTATAGAGTTGCGTAAGAATAGTCACTATTGTTCTGAAACCAAGACTCTTTGCCGAGCGGTTGATGTCCTGGTCGCGATCTGGCTGTGGGTGCAATTGACACGGGCAGTGGAGCAATTGGAACACGGAGTTCCCCTATCGCAACCGATCTAATGTGAAGAGAAGGTCAGAATGAGGTTGGACCATGGAAGTCACTAATTGTTTTACTTTTCTAGCTCGGCATTGATCGCACTGATTAGCGGATTAGTCAACAGCTCATAGCTCTTATCATTCTTGATTCACTGTACCGAGCGACGACTTATTGCTGGTCTGATGGAATTTGGATCATGATTCGGAGACGCGTGGGTTTCCATATTGGATTACATGATGCTGAAGGGTGGAAGTTCTGTCGTCACAGAGCCAATTCTTGTGCTGAGAGGAGAGAAAAGAGATGACAAACCCTCCGGAGAAGCGCGGAATCCCGCGCATTTGCGTAGATTATCGTAAGCGAGCCAATCAGGTAGCTGCTTGCCAATTTGGCACTTACAAGAACATCCTCCAGGTAATGAATCTAGAAATTTAGAATCATTATAAGTAACGAACCTCATGCCGTTCCAAGGAAAAAAGACCATCAAGGAAAACATCACAGTTACTAGCAACTCTAACTTTGAACTCTTACGCTTTCAACACTATGCCTCAGAACATCCTCATCACTGGAGCTGCTGGTTACATGTACGTCAGTCAAGAAACGCATTACATCTGATAATTAACAAATATGCAGAGGCGGCTCCATCATAGCAGACATCCTGTCACGAAACGAAGAGACTCTGAAAATTGCAACCATGTTCGCGGCTGTACGAAGCCAAGAGCAGGTCGACCAGATATCTAAGATCGGAGTGAAGGCCATTCAGGTTGACCTGAATGATAAGTCGGCCATTGAAGACACCATCATTGACAACAAGAGTGAGTCACTAATCCATGACACTATCACAAAAACTAAATAGATGCAGTTGATATCGTTGTGCACACTGCCAGTGGTATGCATCCAGCGATTACGTCCAACCTAATCAGTGCTCTCGGAAAGCGGCGTCAGGCCAGCGGATCTGGGACATATCTGATCCATGTAAGTTTAGTTGAACCATCAAACGAACTTGAATAACACCGCGAAAGACTTCAGTTGCCACTATGTTCACGGAGGAAGGCGGATGGCCTTATGGTGAAGTCAAGGATAGCGATTCTATCTTGGCCAAGGAGAGGGAGATCGGATTCGACAACCCTGTGCGAGCGGTTGGTCTCCCAATCACATAAATGAAGAAGTAAAACACTTGCTGACAGGATAGTAGGTCAACAGACTGCTTGCCGAAGAAGGCAAGAATCAGGGTGTAGAGACTTTCAACGTTGCCGTACCTATGACTTGTGAGTTTCTGCCTCCCATAACCTTCAAAAAAGGCCACAAATAAGCTGATTATGCACCAGATGGGCGCGGGACTGGAGAGTGCAGAAAGCTCTCAGTGAATAACCCAGCCATGATCCGAACAAGCATCAAGCTCAAGACTGTTCATAAATTTGACAAAGATGGAGTGAGAAACATCAGTACAATGATCTTATTAAATGGTATCTGACTATCATGCAGCATTTTGGAACTGTCCACATCTCCGATCTCACCGACATCTACGTACGACTCGTCAGCAAGATCTTGAAGCAGGAGCCCATCCAGATCGGCCAAGATCGCTACTTTTTCGCCATCGCTCACAAGGCACATTGGTGGAAGATGATGGATAAGGTTGCCGAGGGTCTCTATTCCCGTGGTCTTGTGACGGAACCCAAGGCCAAGAGTTGGTCCGATTACAACACGGCCGCTGACAGTCTTGGATTCCCAAGAGTTTATGTTAGAGCTATGACCACACATAGGTTAGTGGGATTTGAAACCACTTAGACACTTTTACTGATAATGCTCAGCGGGCAACTTGTTCCGGAAAACGTGTACGCGTTGGGATGGAAGCCCAAGTGGGATTCTGAGGAAAAGTTCTTGAATCAGATTGATGACGAGATCAAGGATGTTCAGGAGTTGGATACTGTCAAAATGTCTCTTTTTGACAGCCTTGTCTCAGAGCAGTCCAAGTAAACATGGTCATCATGTGCCGGAGATAACATCATATGTGTTTGCTAAATAGACTCTAATCCACTATTGATTTGTCAAAACCTCGTCTAGAAAGAACATGGCCACAAAACCACGTTTCCGTCTGCTTTCATCCCCTTGAGTGAACAATACCATGGCCACAAGTCGATAACGGCTTCTGGATCCGCCACTTACTTTGCTGTGAAGAGTAAATTGACGTAGAAATAAACCTTTTCTGACGTCTCCCGCTTTACCGATGGCTAGCATTAGGAAAGGATCCCCGGCAGATCACAAGTAATGAGGTACGTCGATGAATACGTCACCACAACCCGTCAATCGACAATGGACGGGTACCGAGCAGTGTGATGCCGTAGCCGGATGTAAGTGGGACAACTCCACCAACCTAGGTTATGGCGGCGCCACAGAACCTCTTGTGTAAGCTGAGTAGGAGCCCGTGACTGTTACTGAGTCTCCAGCAAAGTAGATGCCGCTTCAGTTATGGAGGAAGCAGGATAGACTTGCGGATTTACCATGGTTGTCTGGGAATACTGAGACAGATACGTGCAAAAACACTTGGCCGAGTTCTCGACCCTGCATCGGGTTCCTGCATCATGCATGTCGATGGACTAGATCGCCACAGACTTCATGAGCTGATGACAATATGGAAAGGTTCAGGACCAGGCAGGTACCAGGCTGGGGACGATCATCATCACTCTATTGTCAAACTTTATCTCTCCCAAAGCGGCAGAGTAGTCAAAAATATTCACTGAACAATTCTGCTCAGGAATGCGATTGTCGTCTAGTAAAACCCAAATAAGAAGTCTCGTCCTGGCCAACGATTTGTAAAAGGGCCAGTTCGATTTGCATTCTGATGGAAGCTAGCCAAAATTCAGACTAGAGCCAGGGTCGAGCTTCCACAAAGTGGACGCCAAGGCATTCCAGTCCCAGACCAACGATCCTGGCTAGTTGCCGCATATCACTTAGTGTCATTGTGGAATGAAGCAATAAGACATGCCCTCATCCATTTCGTCGCTTGCAATCAGACATCTGTCTCACCCTGTCTCACACTTTACAGTGGCAGCCATCTTACACACACTCATTATTGACCATGACTTTGACAAAGACCTTTCCGCCGCCCAAAGGGCAAACTGTGATAGTACGTTCACAATCTCTCAATTGCTCTGATGTTGTGTTATGGCTAACCTATAAAACAGGGAGTGTCATTCACTCTCATCGCATTCGCAGCTGCGATCATTGGCTTCAGGATTTACCACAGACTGAGGATTCAGAAAGGAAGGCTTGTTCTCAGCGACTATTTCATGATATTAGCGTTATGCGGAGCCATCACTTGCGCCTCATTCGATGTGGTGTTTTGGCAGCGCGATGTTCTTAGACCGAGAATGAGTGTTGGATTCGAAAACTACAATCCTGGTGAAGAGCTTGTCGAGTTTATTTACAAGGTGAGACCCTCATGAAACATTCACTATTCACGAATTTGAATGGACTGGTATTGACTCAGAATCCCCAGCTGTCTTGGGCTAGCGAAATTCCATTTTACGCGACCGTTTACCTGTGCAAGGCGATATTGCTAGCTTTGTACTTCCAGATTTTCCCTCCATTTATGGGAAGACGTCGCAGGGCACTCTGGGCCACCGTTTTCTACTGTGGTCTGGCTTATACCATCACTTTGTGCATGCAGCTTTTCTCTTGTATGCCACTTGAACGACACTGGTATGTCCCCGATTACAATGTCTCACTACGGGGAATTTGCTAACATTATGCAGGGTTATCAGCCGACCTATCACCGCATGCGACTGGAGATGGCAGGGTGTTGTCTTCCAAGTCTCATGGGCATTGGCATTTTTGGGCAGTCTTCTTGGTACGTCCAAGGTATCTACCTCACCGAGACCTTGCTAACATTCCATTCCAGTCCTCATTCTGCCGTTCATGGTAGTTCACGACCTTGATTTGACCAAGAGGTCAAAGTTTTGCCTGTACTTTGTGTCTTTAGTTGGTGTTCTTGACATCGGAATTTCTCTTATCCGGTTCCTGAATGTTGAGCTAGGTGATGGTACCGAGTTCCGATCGTTCAGCACAATTGGTGAGCACCCTTGTATGCAATTTTTGAACTCGTCTAACCATGCTGTCTTGAACAGAATTCTGGAGCGCACTTGATGTCAACATTGGCCTCATCACCGCCTGCCTCCCTGCCCTTCGAATCCTTCTCGGCCGCACCAGGACACCAGATACTTACACATTTGACGAGGCCAAGACTGCTCGCTCTTCTAGGGCAATGGAACACCGCGAGCTAGAAGAAGTTCAAGATTCCACATACCTCGGCATCAGCAATACTGCTGGTCCGTCACGCTCCAACAGAGCTTCGATGTACAGCGACAAGGGTCCACTGAGTCCCATCAAGATGCTTGAGCCCAAGCCTGAGCGCAGACCTGAGCGTAAGCCGCCTGGACCTGCATGGAAGGATTATGAAGGAGAGGACAGTGATCTCGAGCTAGAGAACATCAACGTTGAGGCCCTCAATAGAGATCAGGCTCAATCGTATTGGTCGGTTCCTTGAGCTTTCCTTTTGTCATTTACATGTATATCAACACCAGCGTCGTGCTTTTATAGAATAGGGTATTCACAAGATGTCAATCAATTCCGCATTGTACTTTCCTCTCTCGAGGACGAGAAGTCCTCACACCGATGCAGCCTCTTGCAAGTTTCCTCGTGACCATTTTTGATCACCGGCAGCTCTCTACCGACATCGCGTATCTGACATGTTTTTGTTCACCATGTTCTATGCTTATCGCAACATAGTTTAGTTTTCATTGGCGGCTTACGTCAAGATTGTGCCCTAGCTACCATAAAGCTACGTCACGAGTTTCACCAATGTCGGCCATGTCAGAATGGGAATAGCAATGACTCAAAATCCTGTTTGAGAACGCAATGTAAGTTAGAGAATTTGATGTTTATTGTCACTACCTCCTTTATGGCAAGTCTCTTCCTTTTCAGTCGGCTGTAAGCCAACAACCCGAAGTTCAAACCCCATCATAGGAGACGCTTTTTGTGTGAACTGAATTCGGTGCAAATGCGCCAGGCAACATGATTATATCTACAACTAAAGCCGTAGGACAGAATAAGTCCTACATCCGCTTGGTGACTATCTCCTTGACCTTATCCATATCTAACGCTTCCACCGTACGCCCCTTGTACCCCGTCATGGTCTCTGCCATGGAAAGAACATTATATATCGCTTCTTCAGTCGCATCAGCCACCGCCTCAAACACACCGTTAATCGACTCGTTCTCAACTGTTTCTAAGCTAACGGAAGAAGGCTTGTAAGGATCCAAACCGCCCTCAAACTGCTGCATGGGAATTTTGGCAGCTGTAGAGAAAGCCATGAAAATATCGCCTGAACCATTACTACCATAGCCGCCAACTCGTGCAAGCCCGACAGTTGCACGTTTAGCTAGTCGTTGAAGCTGAACAGGGAGAAGGGGGATATCTGTCGCGACAATGATAATGATGCTGCCGTCAGCTAGTGGTCCTTGAACGCCAGGTGCAGTCGAAGTAGAGGAAAGGGTTTCTGTTGATGCCAGGATCCGCCCAACAGGAACACCACCAATGCAAAGGTCCTCCTTTTGTCCATAGTTTGCCTGAACAAGCACACCGACGGTGTAATTCTTGCTGTTGCCGTCTTTATCGAGTCCTGGAACGATTCGACTGCTTGATCCCGTACCACCCTTGAACCTGTGGCATATCATACCCGTGCCACCACCAGTTGACCCCTCAGGCACCGCATCTGCCGAAGCGTTGAGAATGCCCTGGACGACATGTTCTGGAGTGACTGCAAAGCGACTTTGCTTGTTCAAGTAGCCGTCATATGTTTCTGTGATGACGGGGAAAGTAAAGAGACCCATGTCGCCATCAGGAGTTGCATGGTAGCGTAAAACATATTCATATACACCCCTGAAACCTTCCCCGATGGAAGAATTTGTCGTCAAGATGATTGGGGAAGTCAAAGTGCCCGTTTCATCGATCCAGTGAGACCCAGTCATTTCTCCAGCACCGTTAAACTTGAAAATGGCCGCATGACAAGCGTATTTGTGCCAATCGGCCCTTGGAAGAATTGTAGTAACACCTGTGTTTACGTCTCGGTCAGGCTGTATCGACTCGGTGTGTACGAGAACTCCTGGGACGTCAGTGATGGAGTTCAGAGGGCCTGGTTTCCATTTGCCCAAGAACAACTCTGGTAGAAGCTCTCGGATGCGAAGCTTTTCCGCATGTTGAACGTTACGCCCCATCTTTAGACAGCTAAGGAGGACTGGTGTCTTTGTGTAGGGTTTGGCTACACAACGTCTGTCTTGAGTTTGAGGCTGGGCTGAACAATGCGTCTTTGTCTCTGTAGGTGCAGAGTCAACGACTTGAAGAGTAACTGGCGAGTAGGACGTTGATTTCAGAAGAAGACAGATTCATAGCAGGTTTAATGAAGTCGGTTATATATTCGGCTTTCGCATTTAATCCCATCCCCCGCATTTCGGGAAAGAGTTTTCGGGTATGCGTGAGATTCCGTCATCATTGATCCTGCGCGGACTTGTCACCTATCTGGACTGCTGTACCTACATCAGTTAGTGATGCCAGAGACCTTTATTGTCGCCCACGGTTTCAAATCTCTTGGTAATTGATGCAAACTTACTAGGAAGATGTCAGCGTATACTGAGTAGCGGAATGGCAATGATTAAAGCTATTACAAATCGAAAACCTGTACCCATAAGCAATGGTATCAGCCGCCTCGCCTAGCCATTGATACCACATTATTATCTACAAAATGAGTAAATGTAATTACACGATTAACATCAAGACTATAATTTAATTGTCAGTCCCTAGAACTCGGAGATTGGTAGCATTAGTCAGCCCGGATCATCCGCCAGTTATAACGTACTTGTTGATGATGAGTTGGCAAGAATTCGTGGCAACTGCCGGATGTGACGGGACGCTTTGGCGCCGGCATGTGGAAACTGGATGACGTCTCACACGTCAGACACAAATAAATGACAACGACTCTACAATCTCATCGATAATTTTCGCATCTCCTGACGTCCAAGGTTAACCTATTCTGTTCAGTATCCTGATAGTCGCCACACATATTTTAAAGATGCAGAAAGTAAAGTCCCGACTGCCTTCTTGGGACATAACCAAGACACAGAGCAAAAAAGGCTTCGATAAAGTTTGGGGATGGGCTGACAAGCTGGGAGCACCCGTCAACAGACTATCCAACCGCATTGGTAGTGAAGCTTTCTGGCCTACAACGTTGGATAAAGAAAGTGATAAGGCGGCCAGAATCTTGAGATCGTTTTGCAGTAAGTCAGGATCAGGGAGCACCAGTCTTCGTCAACGCCACGCCGTACTGACTTGGTGATAGAGGATGGTTTCTATACTGAAGAGGACAAGCCGGTCGATGGTGGACAAGCCGGACCAAAACAGAAGCAACGCGTACTGAAGAAGATCCCGAAAAAGGTGATACAAAACGCCGTCGGTCTTGCAATCTTCACCACTATGCGAACTGGTCTCTGGGTATCTGGAGCCGGCGGGTCTGGAGTCTTGGTAGCCAGAAACGAAGAAGATGGCTCGTGGTCTCCCCCGTCAGGCATATTGCTGCACACAGCCGGCTTGGGATTCCTGGTGGGAGTGGACATCTACGACTGTGTTGTCGTGATCAACAACCGCAAAGCTTTAGAAGCATTCACCAAGATCAGGGCTACACTTGGTGGAGAGATTAGTGCAGTCGCTGGACCTGTTGGAGCTGGTGGAGTTCTGGAGAATGATGGTAAATGGAAACAAGCGAACAGACCTGTCTTTACCTACCTTAAATCACGAGGCTTCTATGCTGGCGTCCAGGTCGATGGAACAGTCATTATAGAACGAACAGATGAGAACGCACGCTTCTATGGAAAGGAGGGCATCGGAGTGGCTGATGTTCTAGCTGGAAAGGTCGAACCTCCTCCAGAGACTAAGATGTTGATGGAGACGTTGAAGGCAGCCGAAGGTCGAACCGATGTTAACCGGGAGCTCATGGAAGAGCTAGAAGGACAGCCTGCACCTGGCGATGTGGAAGTTGCTGCCCCAGGTGAAGATAAGGTATTCGGTGTTCCAGACCCTGAAGACCCTGATCCCTATGGAGTTCGCGCACTCGAGAAAGAGGGCCTCGAGATCCGCGATGCTGCGACTCACTCAAGACCTTCCAGCCAAGCGTTTGAGTATCATCCCAGCCCGACTAGTCCTACATACAACAGGTTCTATCGCAGGAGCATAGAAACAGGCACAGGAAGTAACCGCAACAGCTACGGGTCGATTCCTAGCCGAACCTATACCACATCTGAGGCCAGTACCCAGACTGAGCCTGTCTTCATCACACAGATCACGAGCACTTCGCCCGATAGCAGAAGTTTCATGTCCCACGGGAAGTTTGATGACGAAAAGTCAAGCATTTATGAAGATGTCAGACTGGAAGATGAGTATGGATCGCCATACAATGGATCGTCGCAGTCTCCTTATGTCTTGTTTGACAGCTTCACCACGCCACCTTCTGGACCGCCTCCTCTTCCTCCCAGAAATCCTATTGTGTAACCCAAGCTTAGGAATTCAGTGCGCATCGTTATTTTGTTCGCCGCTAACCCCTCATCTTGTCTCCATTTACTGAGTGGATCTGGTTCTGGTCCAATCTGTGAACAGGACCGTACCAGCGCATACTGCAGCTGCAGCATCCTGTGAAGTTCAATTCTGGGCATGATATATAGAAGCCTTCGAGTTCAATAGAAATCATTACAAAAAGTTAGAATTTGTTAAATCTTGCACGCGTATCTCGAGGTGTCACTGCGGGGTTATATTGAGGCATTTATTTATCTGTAATCTCCGAGTGAGATGCCAAAGTGAAGTTTTTTCTTACTTGACACGATTCTCGTCTCGCTTCCCTTTTGCCCGTCTGCATGAAGCCTCACTCATTATATTCTACAATATCGTATGCCAAGACCTGAGACAACATGGAGGACATTACAATCTGCATCGCCACACCAGACGAGATTCCCGAGCTTGTCGGCTCTATCACCAAAGCCCGAGCCGAGATGTTCCCTTTCCTCGACCAAGCATCTAGCAACCGAATGGCTCAAAAGGAACACGAAAACTTTCGAAAGAACCACTTGGATCATCCATTAGGAGCTTTTCTGACAGCTCGATTCGAAGGACGCCTAGTTGCCACTATTGGATACGTTCCCTACGATGGACGCTTTCCTTTTCTCAATCTTGAACCAGATAATGTAGTCGAGGTTGTCAGGCTGTACGTCAACCCAGAATGGCGCCGCGCAGGAATAGCTTCCAAGCTGTTTGCTCAACTGGTGGACAAAGCCCAACATGCTGGAGTCAAGCAACTCTATCTGCACACTCATCCTTTTCTACCAAACGCCATTGGATTTTGGGAACAGAATGGGTTTTCAATCATGAGTGTGGATAAGGATCCAGTATGGCAAACGACACATATGAGTCGCCTTCTCAAAGAGTGATAAACCGAGGATCGCATGGTCTGCAAGACACGTCAGCATTAAAACGTATTACTTCTACTGGGTGCTTGAGTGGGTAGATAAGTGACCCGTGGGACACAGCTGACTGTATGCATAGTCACTTGAACAGGTTACATAATTTGAGACCTCTATCTGAACTCCAGAGGTATCTGAATCCTGGAACGCTCAAATAATTGCTGAGTCATATCTAAGTGTTTGAGATGCATTAACACTATTGTAGCTGGCAAATAATGTTATATAGAGAGGACTTGGTTATTGCAGAGATGTTATATGCAGTATCAATTTCGCCATGAGATGACTGCTGCTTCATAAGTAACTTTCTGTACATAAAATTACATTCGAATGGGAGATAATTGTAACCAACACTGAACAAAGTTGATCGAGTGTTGTAATTACCTACCTATCCTGTTGTAACTATTCACAAACCCTGCACTATCGGTGGTTACCCTTCAAAGGAATGGCGTCAGAGCTGCCGGGCCCTGCATAAACCTTCTCCACGATGATCAACGATAAAAAGACAGTCAAAACGACATGTAGATAACGTTGTGGTAAATCACAGCGCCAGCAGCCACTAAACCAGTAAATGGGTCTGGGTGACTAGTTTCTTGGCTTCGGATCAGCCAACACGAGAAAATAACAAGAAGCCGCGCGTCATCCCGTAATGCCAAGTTCATCACTAGCCACAGAAGCTCACCAACGAAATTTAAGCATATGACCATCATGATAATCCGGCGAGTCCGGTTGCAGGTTCCGTGGCTGAGCTCCGCGATCATGTCGTCTTTTGCCGTTGCATCCGGCCGCCAAGTACCGGCATTGCCGAAACCCGCGCCGCAAACATGTTGGAATGGGTAGGGCTGGCAGGGAACTGTCAACTGCGCCACCTTTGCCCAGAGTCTGATCACATCAGCCAAGAACAGCTTACTGGGCCAAGGCTGAATAGCTTGATGACGCCAGATGCTATTTAAGAATGAGCTTGACCCCTCAATAGTCTAAACTCTAAAACTATCAAACAATACCAGTACGCTCTCCAACAACAAGAACAACCTACACATCTACAACCATGTCAGCTCAAGACTACTACAGTGGCGGCGGAGGCAGTGGTGGTGGCTACAACCAGCAGCAGCAAGGCTACGGACAGCAGCAAGGCTACGGACAACAAGAAGGCTATGGCCAACAGCAGGGCGGTTATCCTCAGCAGGTTGGTACCACCAATACAAAATACCCACATCTCAACAAATGACTGACATTGCTTCTACAGCAACAGTACTCACAGGGCTCCAACTACGGTTCCCAACAGCCCAGCCACGATAACCGCGACCAGTCCTACGGTCAACACCAAGGCGGCCAATACGGCGGATCCAACGCCTACCCTGGTGGCCCTGGTGGCCCAGGTGGACCTGGCGGACCCGGAGGACCCGACGGCGAACGAGGACTGGGTGCTACACTTGCCGGAGGCGGTGCCGCTGGGTGGGCTGCCCACTCGGCCGGCAGTGGTCTCATAGGCAGTCTTGCCAGCGCTGCGGCCGGTGCCATTGGCGCAAACTTCATCGAGCACAAGTTCAAGAAGCACAAGAAGGAGAAGAACAAGAAGCACCACAGAGATGGACGTGCTCGAGCTTACACCGGCGACTCGACCAGCAGCAGTGACTCCGACTCTGGTGATGATCGACGCCGCAGTGACGACCGCCGACGACGTAGGGACGAGGATCTCGCCTACGGCAAGTCACAATATGACAACCAATCTAGCCATGGAGGTTCTAGTCACTACGGTGGCTCACATGGCGGTTCATATGGTGGTCAGCAAGGCTATGGCAACCAAGGATACGGAGGACAGGGTGGATATGGAGGTAGATACTAATTCCTTTGCATTTAAAAGTACAAAATGCGAGAGGATATAATGAGGCATGAATGAATAGATTAGTCATTAGGCACGTTGGAACAGACATGAGAATACGAACAATAAGAACAATGCTTCACTACCCAAGGTCCATGGCTCAATATTGTTGTGATACAGCAGTGTGCTCTTCTCTTTAGGAAGCCAACCAATGGCATACTCCTTTTGCCGTTAATAAATATCTGAGATTTTGTAGCTTTGAGATATAATAGTTCATGCGATGATTCACTATGTTCAGGATCGGAATTTGCAGGTCCTGAGGCAAGACACTTCACGTGAAACGCGTGTGTGATGATGGCTGCTCAGATGCCCATCCGGTGTTTTCATCAGTCTCTAGTATGGCATCTTGTTATGATTGTGAGGTCCTGTTCTCCCCAACTATGCGAGGCATGTGTCTGCTGCCTCAACATAATTTGATGTTGCATTAGAAATTAATGCGAATGTCCTTTTCCTATACTGGTATTGACAAAGCAAGCGCACTCAACTTCACGCGTGTCTGATATCTTATTTCGTACCCTGGGCAGGATATCGAATTTCACATTTGAATGTCCATTTTGTGATCATTTCTAGGACCCCGATGTTCTGTGTACCGTCTATATCTTCGTTAAGTCTTGGTGCTTCTACCGTTACCAAGATGCTCATGATGATGCGGCCGTGTGTTGTTGAGCCGCTGAGACATCTCGGTCGTGGAATAATATATTTCGTCTTCTCGATTCTAGCTGGATGGTCAGTATTCAATGTGAAAATTGAAGGAATAGCATTACCCAGAGAGAATAGTTGTGAGGCATTATCAAGGCGCCTCCCACCTGCCTGGCTCTACCGAACATGGCGAATGTGTGAGTTGTTCTGTATTCTCGATTCATTTCAGGTCGACAGATTTCCTTCACGAACGGTCACTGTCTTGAGTCCGAACAGAACTCGTATGGTGCAGACTTTGCTGGCTTCCCTGCGATGTTCCTCCGCTCTGTCTGCGGACAGGGTCTGGCAGAAGCACCTCGGCTTGTTTTATAGCCTCGAGGACACTGAGGGGTTCATTTGATTTTCTAATACGATTATAGATCTCTTGGGCCTCATAATCTGGTCTGTCGTGGATGGCGCTAAACAGCTCTCGGTATTGTTGGTTCTCGAGCATGAGGGTCTCGCACTTTTTCTTGATGGCCTGAGGGACTGGCGGGGCCTCGTACAAGCAACTCTCCATCTTGGAAGAGCATCGGCTACAGGTCGGTCTTCTACCATCACACTTTGGGGAAGCTTTCAGTACTGTTGTTAACTTGACTGAAGAGGTCCAAAACATACCTTGGCCTTCTTCCGACGACATCCCTCGCAGGCTACGGCGACTAGATTCCTTTTCCCCTTGGTCTTTTGGCTCAGATTGTGACTGTGACTTTGGCTTGGGCCTGCCAGCGAGGACTCTGGATTGGAGGCATCATCTTGTCGGTTCGGGTCTAGAATCGGTTGCGCAGGCAGTATGGGAACCAGTTTCCTAGACCCTTGAGGTTCCATAGCAAAACCAGAGAACCCGTTTAGTTTAAGCAAACCATGTGATTTGGGAGCGGCATTGTCAGAGAAATTTTAGTGAGTAAGCAGTTAGCCGCCCGCTCTGCAGCAGTGAGGTACCAAGCGTCTATAGTAAGCTCAGCCGTAATTTTGTCTCCCGGCAGGCTCTGGAACAGAGCCAATCATTAGGTTTCGGGGTTCTGCCGGTCAAGGTACTGAATGACAAGCAAACTTCCAAGGAAACCTGTCTATGTGACGTCATTTCCAGGGATTAGACTGACATTGACAGGTGGACAGAATCCCACGTCAGTTGACAAGACGTCTCTCCAACTCGGATCAATACCTCGCTATTCTCTCATCTGCCACCCTTTTTACTTCTACCATATGCTGGAACTATTTAATCGGGAAGATAAACTTGCCATCTTAAATCGCTATCATATGCGTGGGCTGTCAAACGAAACCAGCAACTACCGGTTCAGCCCATCGAGTGTATGTCACCCTCATGTCTCGGCTCGGTGACATACAGTAATGACATAACGCCCAATCAACCTGACCGGCGCTCGAGCTCCGTCGACTTTGATTGGTGCAAGTACAAGCAAAAGGTCCTACCTATATTCCGTCATATCATCGAAATCCGCTCTCTTCCGCTCCCTTTGCATCCAGGCCACCAAGCCACGCGGTATCGCGCCTCCTCGGTACTGTTAACGAATCAAATTGCAGATGGCGTCACCCGAGAATACTTCTCTGACGTGAGTACATTATTGGAAATGCCGTGTGTCGGCCGTTTTGTTCCGGTAAAAAAACACAAAGGCTCACTTTATAAACTTTATGTCCACGCAGAGTTCTTTGACAAGTCGAGACGCATCGTGTAGCACTCTAAACACATTGTTTTTGCTAGTTTAAAAGTGATTCAAAGCGATGGGGTGAGCTGACAACCTGACTCTTCACCAACTACCTGCACTGCAACCCGTTATGTTGTAGATTGTAACACCGGTGGACTCCTCATTCAAGGGTGGACAGATCGATATTTTGGTTGCAATCGACAACTTCAGACTTGTCCACAAACTTCGATCCACCTAACCAGCCATCTGTTAATTCCAAATAAGGCAGGTATCCCAGCTCATAATTCTATTATCTTGGTGTCATCACTCGATGCCCAGACACCCTGACTCGCTGGCGGAGAGGAACCATACAAAACCAATGTCCTTGAGACGACGTGACATAAATCATGAAAAGAGACATCTTCCCGCCGACGCGTTTATTACGCGAATACGGGCAGTTTCACTGTCAGATGCGAACTCGTGAAATTGATCAAGGCCGACACGTCTCCGGTAGTTATCCCTGTTTGAAGTGAGATCTTCATTCGCCATCTGTTCATGTGCCGACGAACGACTGGGTCAAAGCTCAGACATCCGCTGACAAAATCCGACGTTGTGCTTCTGTTGTCAATTGTCTGGTCAATTGAGGACGAGCAAACTGTATCCATATCCTGTCTTGACAGGGAGTGTTTCGCACATACCGGGCCTCTCTTACGCAAAACCCTCGATTTGCCGAGATGAGGCTCTCAGACTTCTTCCAAGAGTTTGCTAGAACAAATCAGAGACCCTGGAAAATAGTCACAGAAGAGACCGGTAGTGAGATTTGGATATTAAAGCTTGCCATTTACACTATCTCCGGTACTTCGTTATGGCGCAAGGATATGTGGAAGCAATGGTATCTCAGATAGTGCTGACA